>NC_044996.1:79986979-80191420 GCF_008728515.1 Papio anubis | reverse complement strand
TGTTGCCCAGGCTGGAGTGTAGTGGCACAATCTCAGTTCACTGCAACCTCCGCTTGCCAGGTTCAAGCAATTCTCCTGCCTCAGCCTCCCCAGTAGCTGGGATTACAGGCACCTGCCACCACGCCCAGCTATTTTTTGTATTTTTAGTACAGACAGGGTTTCACCATGTTGGCCATGGTTGGCCAGGCTGGTCTCGAATTCCTGACCTCAGGTGATTCCCTCCGCCTCGGCCTCCCAAAGTGCTGGGATTACAGGGGTGAGCTACCTTGCCCAGCCTAAAAATGGCATTTATTTCTTGAGGAAACCAGGTGATTTTGAATTTCTCATAGTATGGCTGATTGTATACCCAGTATTTTTCTGTACTATCAATGGACATTTAGACCATCAATCCAGTAGGCTGGATTAGACTCAGGTAAAAAATGATTTTATTTTTGTGGATCAGGGAGTAGCAAGATGCTTTGTAAGTGATGGCGTATGCTTCCTATTGTATCACATGAGAAGGCATATGATGTCTAGTTGTTGCGTTCAATGATTTTAATGCCTAGTTATCATCAAGCACCCATTTTCTCTATAGGGATGGATTTCTACCAGAACACTCCCCACTTCCAGATAGTGCTGGTGAATATTGATGAATTTGGCCTGTATTCTGGACTCTCATCTGATGACTTGCTTACTACCCTTATTCTGTTAATACATCATTTCATCAGATAGAGCTCAGGGTAGTTCTGAAATAGAAGTGTGTTACCTACTGGCACAGCCAATCCTGTGCTTATTCCAAATCAACTTAATTGACTTTAGAGTGTTAAAAATCTCAAAGATCCCTTCCAAGGATGGCTTATTTTAGAAGCCTTACATTTTTCCTTTATTATTTATTAACAAAGGAAAATATAATTGTTTATTATTTTTATTTTTTACAGACAGAGTCTCACTCTCCACCCAGGCTGGAGTGCAGTGGCACAATCACAGCTCACTGCATCCTTGAATTCCTGGTCTAAGGGATCCTCTCACCTCAGCCTTCTGAGTAGCAGGAACTACAGGCGTGTGCCATCATACCTGGCTAATTTTTTTTGTAGAGATGTGGGTCTCACTATGTTGCCCAGGCTGGTCTCAAACTCCTGGGCTGAAGCAATCCTCCTGCCTTGCCTCCCAAAGTGCTGGGATTATAGGTGTGAACCACCACTCCCAGCCTTGTTTTTTAAATTATGAAATAGTTCATGTGTAAAATAATATAGAATAAAAAAGTCCTAAATAATTATCCTAAAATATTATCCTAAAGTAATATAGGATATATTAGATGTGGAGAATAATAAAACCATTAAATGTGTACCTACCATCTAGCTTAAGAAATCACATTTTTCAGCTGGGCTTGGTGGCTCAGGCCTGTAATCCCAGCACTTTGGGAGGCCGAGGCAGGTGGATCACCTGAGGTCGGGAGTTTGAGACCAGCCTGATCAACATGGAGAAACCCCGTCTCTACCAAAAATACAAAATTAACCAGGCATGGTGGCGCATGCCTGTAATCCCAGCTACTCGGGAGGCTGAGGCAGGAGAATCACTTGAACCCGGAAGGCAGAGGTTGCAGTGAGCTGAGATCGCACCATTGCATTCCAGCCTGGGCAACAAGAGCGAAACTCCGTCTCAAAAAAAAAAAAAAAAAAAAAAAAAATCACATTTTTCCTTCAATACTTTTATTTTGGACTAATTTTAGATTTATAGAAAAGAGTTTTCCATATACCCTTTACCTGGCTTCCCCCAATGTTAACATATTACTAAAGGCACATTTATTAAAACTAAATTATTAGGATTGGTATAGTTCTTTAAACTATAGACTTTATTCAAATTTTACTAGTTTTTTCACTAACATCCTTTTTCCCTTCCAGGATCTGATTCAGGATACCACGTTGCATTTGGTCATCATGTCTCTTTTTTTGTTTGTTTATTTTTTATCTTTTCGTGATATTCAGTTAGGATTTCAATGTGGAACATTGTGTCTCTTTAGTCTTCTCCAATCTGTGAATCTTCTCAGTGTTTCCTTGTCTTTCATGATGTTTTGGAAGAGTACTGGCCAGCTATTTGTAGAATGTCTTTCAATTTGGGTTTGTCTGATGTTTTTTTCATTATTAGACTCGGTAATGTATTTTTGGGCAGAATACCACAGAGATGAAGTACATCTGCATCATATCAGGTGGTACGTATAACATCAACATAACTTATTATTGGTGATATTAATATTGATCACTTGGTTAAAGAACTGTCTGCCAAGTTTCTCCACTTGATCTTAACCAAAAGGCTGAGAAGCAATGCCAGGTTTCTCCACTATAAAGTTACTGTTGGCTGGGCCTGATGGCTCATGCCTGTAATCTCAACGCTTTGGGAGGTCAAAGAAGGAGGATCACTTGAGGCCAGGAGTTTGAGACCAGCCTAGGGAACATAGGGAATAGGGAGACCACAACACCCCCCACTGTGTCTACAAAACAATTTTTTTTTGGCGGGTGTTGTGGGGGACAGAGTCTCACTCTGTCGCCCAGGCTGGAGTGCAGTGGTGCAATCTCGGCTCACTGCAACCTCCACCTCCCAGGTTCAAGTGATTCTTGTGCCTCAGCCTCAGAGTGGCTGGTTCTACAAGTGCACACCACCACACCCGGCTCATTTTTTGTATTTTTAGTAGATATAGGGTTTCGCCATGTTGGCCAGGCTGGTCTCAAACTCATGTCCTCAAGTGATCTGCCCACCTTAGCTTCCCAAAGTGGTGGGATGAACAGGCGTGAGCCACCGAGCCCAGCCGCATACTCTAATCTTTAGAAGCAAGTCACTAAGTCCAGCTCACACTCAAGAGCTGGGGAAATTAAGTTCCACTTTGCAGAGGAAGATATATCCAAGAAGTTGTGGACATATGTTAAAACCACCATAGTAATTAATCAATTTTTTGATAGGTCCCTTACATTTTGACTCATCCTAATTTTGTTATTACCAATATTGCCTGTCCTATCATCCACCTCATATTTCCTCATCCATGAGGTTATTGCGAGTTTGCCTTCTTGAAAGCCATAAGGTTCAGTTGTTTCCCAGACTTGTCTGGTTATCATAATCACTTGGGGTACATGTTTAACTATTGGTTTCCAAGCTCCTCCTCCAGAGTCAGATTCAGTGTGTCTGGGGTATGAGTTTGGAAACTAGCTTTAAAAGCAACTCAGCTGATTCTTACTGTTAACCCAAATTTGAGAAGCACTGGCTTATGCATTTCTCTTTTCTCTCTGTTTTCCATTAGACATACCAGACTAACCATGGACATACACCTCACTTTTTTTTTTTTTTTTTTTTTGAGACAGAGTCTTGCTTTGTCATCAGGCTGGAGTACAGTGGTGCGATCTCGGCTCACTGCAACCTCCACCTCCCAGGTTCAAGTGATTCTCCTGCCTCAGCCTCCCCAGTAGCTGGGACTACAGGCGGGCACCACCATGCTCAGCTATTTTTTGTATTTTTAGGAGAGATGGGGTTTCACCATGTTGGCCAGGATGGTCTTGATCTCTTGACCTCGTGATCCTCCCGCCTTGGCCTCCCAAAGTGCTGGGATTACAGGTGTGAGCCACCGCACCTGGCCTTACACCTGATTATTCTATAATTTGCTATCCTCCCACCTCAGCCTCCCAAGAAGCTGGGACTACAGATGCATGCCACCATACCTGGCTAATTTATAAAATTTTTATTGTAGAGACAGGGTCTCGCTTCATTGCCCAGGCTGGTCTCGAACTCCTGGGCTCAAGTGATCTTCCCATCTCAGCCTCCGAAAGTGCTGAGCCATTGTGCCCAGCCTATAGTTTCCTTATTTATGAGTTTATAGTTTCCTTATTTTCCTTTTTGAAATGTAGGACATTTGCACTTTCCCATCTTCCATAAAGTGAGGATACTATTTAGACCGGACGCAGTAGCTCACACCTGTAATCCCAATACTTTGGGAAGACAAGGCAGGAGGATTGCTTGAGCTCAGGAGTTCAAGACCAGCCTGGGCAACACAGAGAGACCCAGCTCCACTAAAAATAAAAACAAATTAGTCAGGTGTGGTGGCACTTGTCAGTAATCCCAGCTACCTGGGAGGCTGAGGCAGGAGGATCTCTTGAGACCAAGAGATTAGGGCTACAATGAGCTATGATAACACAACTGTACTCCAGCCTGGGTGACAGAGCAAGACTCTGTCTAAAACAAACAAACAACTACAACAAAAAAAGTAAGGATAGTAAAATGTAAACTACAAGAGAGATTTATAGATGGGAAGGGGAAGGTGACCTCCAACTGTTTCCCGATAGTTTTTTGTTTGTTTGTTTGTTTTGATACAGAGTCTCCCTCTATCACCCAGGTTGGAGTGCAGTGGCACGATCTCTGCTCACTGCAGCCTCCGCCTCCCGGGTTCAAGTGATTCTCCTGCCTTAGCCTTCTGAGTAGCTACAGGTGTGTGCCACCACGCCTAGTTAATTTTTGTAGTTTTAGTAGAGTTGGGGGTTTCGCCATGTTGGCCAGGCTGGTCTCGAACTCCTGACCTCAGGTGATCTGCCCACCTCGGCCTCCCAAAGTGTGGGATTACAAGTGTGAGCCACTGCGCCCAGCCTCCCCATAGTATTGATCTCTTCTTCCTTGAGACCTGCTCTTTTCTTTCCCTCCCTCCCTCCCTCCCTCCTTCCCTTCCTTCCTTCCCTCCCTCCCTCCCTCCCCCCCCTCTCTCTTTCTTTCTTTTTCTTTTCTTTTCTTTTTTTTTTGTTTTTTCAGGGTCTCACTGTGTTGCTCAGGCTGGATTACATTGGCTTTTCACAGGGGTGACCTTACTACTGATCAGCCCATGAGTTTTGACCTGCTTGGTTTCCGACCTGGGCTCATTCACCTCTTCTTAGGTAACCTGGTGGTCCCCCACTCCCAAGAGGTCACCATATTGATGCCAAGCTTAGTGCAGACACTCAGTCATCATAACCCAGAACTCCTGGGCTCAAGCAATCTTCCCACTTCAGCTTCCCAAGTAGTAGGGACTACAGGTGCGTGCCACCACTCCTGGCTTCCAATCCTTTTCTAAAAAGATCAGTTTTTCTTAAGGAGTTTATCTGGGCTTATTTCTTCTAAGTTTGGAGGTTTCAGTAAGGATGCCATTCACTTTTATCATCCCACTTCCATGATAATAATTTCTATATCTACCATTTATTGATCACATAATATTCCAGATCACATAACATGCTTTATGTATTAGGTTTAACCATATGAAAAACAATTTTGCAGGTCAAAACGAATAAATATTGGCAGTTTCATATGTTTCAATCTAGTATGTAGTCTCCCTTAATCCTCACAATAACCCTGAGGGTAGGTGGTAGTATGCCTGTTTTTACAGATGAGAAATCTGAAGATTAGAAGGATTGAGTGACATTCCTAACATCACTAAGTGGTAGAGCCAGCATTTGAACATGGGACTACCTGTTTTCAAAACATGGTTTTTTTTTTTTGTTTGTTTTTGTTTTTTTGTTTTTTTGAAACAGAGACTCGCTCTGTCACCAGGCCGGAGTACAATGGCGCGATCTCTGCTCACTGCAACCTCCACCTCCCGGGTTCAAGTGATTCTCCTGCCTCAGCATCCCGAGTAGCTGGGACTACAGGCATGCACCACCACACCCAGCTGCTAATTTTTGTATTTTTAGTAGAGACGAGGTTTCACCATATTGGCCAGGATGGTCTCAATCTCTTGACCTCATGATCCGCCCGCCTCGGCCTCCCAAAGTGCTGGGATTACAAGCGTGAGTCACCTCGCCCAGCCCAAAACATGTTTTTAAACACAGTATACCTTTAAAGAAAATATTATGATGAGAATGTGGTAAACCAGGCCCTGAAACACTGCTTGGGAGTGTAACTCAGTACAACTTTGCTGAAAGCTATTTGACACCATGCATCAAGAGCATTAAGTATTTTCAGGCTGGGCACAGTGGCTCACACCTGTAATCCCAGCACTTTTGAGAGGTCAAGGTGGGTGAACTGCTTGAGCCTAGGAGTTCAAGACCAGCCTGGGCAACATGGTGAAAACCCATCTCTACAAAAAATACAAAAATTAGCCAGGCGTGGTGGCACACACCTGTAGTCCTAGCTACTCGGGAGGTTGAGGTGGGAGGATTGCTTGAGCCCAGAAGATCGACGATGCAGTGAGCCATGATAGTGCCACTGCACTCCAGCCTGGGCAACAGAGATCCTGTCTCAAAAAAAAAGAATTTTCATACCCTTGCATCTAGTAATGTCATTTCTAGAACATTACCCTAAGTAAATAATCAAAGATGAACATGAAGATCCGTGTAAAATATGCCCATCAAAGCATTATATTTTTAATATTAAAAATTGAAAACAGGCCGGATGAGGTGGCTCACGCCTGTAATCCTACCACTTTGGGAGGCTGGAGTGGGCAGATCACGAGGTCAGGAGTTCGAGATGAGCCTGGCCAACATGGTGAAACCCTGTCTCTACTAAAAATACAAAAATTAGGCGAGCAGTGGCTCCAGCCTGTAATCCCAGCACTTTGGGAGGCGGGCAGGCGGATCACAGATCAGGAGATCGGGAGCCATCACAGCTAACAGTGAAACCCCGTCTCTACTAAAAATACAAACTAGCGGGCAAGGTGGCGGAAGCCTGTAGTCCCAGCTACTTGGGAAGCTGAGGCAGGAGGGCATAAGCCGGGGAGGCGGGCTTGCAGTGAGCAAGCTCAGCGCCATTGCACTCCCAGCCTGAAAGAGCAGAGCCGAGACTCCGTCTCAAAAAAACCCAAAGTGCTGGGCATGGTGGGCAGGCACCTGTAATCCCAGCTACTCAGGAGAGCACTGAGGCAGGAGTGGCTTGAACCAGGGGCCCGAAGGTTGCAGTGAGCCGAGATTGTGCCACTGCCACCTAGCCTAGGCGACAAATGAGACCTCCCTCTCAAAAAAAAAAAAAAAAAAAAAATTAAAGTGAGCTGGGTCTGCTGGCTCACACAGCAATCCCTAGCACTTTGGGAACAAAAGGTGGGCAGGTCATGAGCCAGGAGTTCAAGAACTCAATCTGGGCAGCATGGTGAAACCCTGTCTCTACCAAAAAAATAAGCCAAGCAGAGTGGGTGCGAGCCTGTGGTCTCAGCTACTTGGGAGGCTGAGGCAGGAGGAACGCTTGGGCCTGAGGTCAAGGCTACAGTGAGCCATGATTGTGCCACTGTACTCCAGCCTGGGCAAGAGAGGGAGACCCTATGTCAAAAAAAAAAAAAAAAAAAGGAGGCTGGGTGCGGTGGCTCAGGCCTGTAATCTCAGCACTTTGGAAGGCCAAGGCAGGAGGATGGCTTGAGCTCAGGAGTTTGAGATCAGCCTGAGCAACATAGCAAGACCTTGTCTCTACTAAAATAAATAAAACAATTAGCTGGGTGTGGTGGCATGTGCTTGTAGTCCCAGCTACTCAGGAGGATCCCTTGAGCCCAGAAGTTTAAGGCTGCAGTGAGCTATGATCACATCACTGTACTCCAGCTTGGGAGATAAAGAAAAAAGGTATGGCCACAAGATGAACATGGGAAATGGGGAAAAGCTCATAACATAATAAGTGAGACAATATACAAAATTAAGTATGACCACTTTTTTTGTTAAGTGTAGAAAAGGTCTGGAAAATAATAATGGTGGCTGGGCATGGTGGCTCATACCTGTAATCCCAACACTTTGAGGGGCTGAGGAGGGAGGATTGCTTGAGCCCAGGAGTTCAAGACCAGCCTAGCAACATAGGGAGACCTCCTCTCTACAAATAATTTAAAAATTAGTAGCCAGGCATGGTGGTGCACACCTGTAGTCCTAGCTACTCGGGAGGCTCAGGTGGGAGGATCATTTGAGCCTGGGGAGTTGAGGCTCAAGTGATCCTCCCACCTCAAGTGTCTCCAGAATAAATACATTAATAAATACAGTTTTATTTTTTATTTTATTTTGTTTATTTATTTTTGAGACGGACTTTCGCTGTTGTTGTCCAGGCTGGAGTGCAATGGAGTGATCTTGGCTCACCGCAACCTCTGCCTTCCCGGTTCAAGCGATTCTCCTATCTCAGCTTCCTGAGTTGCTGGGACTAAAGGCATGCGCCACCACTCCCGGCTAATTTTGTGTTTTTAGTAGAGATGGGGTTTCTCCATGTTGGTCAGGCTCTGGTCTCAAACTCCCAGCCTCAGGTGATCCGCCTGCCTTGGCCTCCCAAAGTGCTGGGATTACAGGCGTGAGCCACCACACCTGGTCTAAAGTTTTAAAATAAAGCATTATATAAAGTGTTATGTGCAACTATGATCTAGTTTTGAACAATTATATACATTATATACACACAATGTGTAAGAACAAGTCTGGAAGCTAGCTATAGACAAGTTAACAGAGGTTCTCTGTAGACTGTGGGATTACAGGTTTATATCGCCTTCTTTTTGTTTATATTGTCTGATTTCCTATAATGAGTAATAATATTGTAAAATAATACTTTATAAAAGTTTAAAAAACATGCTTTGTGCACCATGACTGCTATCAGGTAATATTACACAATTGAGGGAACAAAGACAGAGAGGTGATATTCAAAAATAAAAATTGTTTCAGTAATGAGATTATAGGTGACATTCCTTTTACCACAATCTTTTCTGTGTGTGTGTATATATATGCATGTATGCATATATATAGATATACACACTTTTTTTTTTGAGACAGTCTTGCTCTTTTGCCCAGGCTGGAGTGCAGTGGTACAATCTCAGCTCACTGCAACCTCTGCCTCCTGGGTTCAAGCGATTCTCATGCTTCAGCCTCCCAAGTAGCTGGGATTACAGGTGTGATCTTCCCACCTTGTTACTGGTGGAGGGTGTTCAGGTTCTTGACGTTTTGAACAAAGAATTGGACAAAAGGCACAAACGAAGCAAGGAAAGAATGAAGCAACAACAAAGCAGAGATTTATTGAAAACAAAAGTACACTCCACAGGGTGGGAGCAGGCCCGAGCAGCCTCTCAAGGGCCCTGATACAGAATCTTCTCAGGTCCGAATACCTGCTAGAGGTTTCCCATTGGCTACTTGGTGTTCACCCCATGTAAATAAAGTGGTGGCCCACAATCAGTCTGATTGGTTGTGGACAGCAACCAATCTGAGGCTGAAGTGACATTACAAAGTTACACTCCTATGCAAACCTCTGATTGGTTGAGGTACTTTCAATTTCCCAGCTGCCAGGCAGAAAAGGAGGGGGTTTGCAAAGGGCGTAGCCTCTGGTCCTTTTGTTACTTAGACATGGAAAGTTAGAGTTTTCCTTTCAATCTAGTTCTAGGAAGTCAGTGTGAAATGGCCTTAGGTTCCCCACCTCCAGACCCTATTCTCCTGCCTCAACCTCAGCCTCCCAAGTAGTTGGGACTACAGGCATGTGCCACCACGCCTGGATAACTTTTTGTATTTTTTTAATAGATAAAAGGTTTTGCACAAGCTAGTCTCGAACTCCTGGGCTCAAGCAATCTGCCCATCTTGGCTTAATAGTTTATTGAATTAATTTGTCCTTATTTACTTAGCCATTTCTCTATTATTAGTTTGTTCTAAGATTTCCGAATTTTCGATAATACAATGAACATTTCATCCATATAGCTTTTACTTCTGTCTCATTGCTTCTCTTGCATCAGTTCTTGAGTATAGAATTATTAGGCCAAAGGTCAAAAACAATTCTTTGAAATTGTTATTGGCCGGATGCGGTGGCTCACGCCTGTAATCCCAGCACAGGGGAGGCTGAGGTGGGCGACTCACTTGAGGTCAGGAGTTTGAAAACAGCCTGGCCAACATGGTGAAACCCCGTCTCTACTAAAAATACAAAAGCCAGCTGGGCATGGTGGCGCACACCTATAATCCCAGCTACTTGGGGAGGCTGAGGCAGGAGAATCGCTTGAACTTGGGAGGCAGAGGTTGCAGTGAGCTGAGATCTTGCCATTGCACTCCAGCCTGGGCGACAGAGTGAGACTGCATCTCAAAAAAATAAAAATAAAATAAAATAAAATAACATAGTTATCTATGTAATACACAGTTAAAAAATCAGAACCGCTCAGAATGAATACCAAGTTCCCTTCCCTACCCCTTCCCTTTTCTTCTCTGCTCACTCTCTCCAGAGGCGACCACTTTTATCTGTTACAAAGATATTTACGAGTTTTGATATGTAGTGTCATATTGCTTTTCAAAAGTTTGTATTTGTTTATCTTGCCAGAAGTCCTATGTAAACATACTAATTTCACTACAACTTTGACAACTTTAGATATTATTTAGAAAGGGTTTTTTTTTTTTTTTTTTTGCTCATTTTCACTTGTTCAATAAACATTCCAGCACTTACTACATGTGACAACTGAGAATATGAAGAATGAGATACCGTATTCGCCCTCAAGTGTCACAGGTAGTCAGATAGACACAATAAGCACAAACCTGAGAGTAGGCTGTGGCTGATGCAGCAGAAGTACATGAAAGGAAGGGGGAAATTTGGGAGGAAAAAGAAATCAGCTTTGCAGAGTACAGGCAGGTCGGGTGAGTGTGAGGGAAAGCTTTACAGTACAAAAGACCTTTAAGCTGAATCTGAATGGATAACAGGGGGTTGACAGGTGAGGTGGGGTGAGGATATTCCAGACAGATAGTACCATATCCAAAAGCCAGAGCCATGGCCAGGTGCAGTGACTCTTGCCTGTAATACCGGTGATTTGAGAGGCTGAGGCGGGATGATCACTTGAGGCCATGAGTTTGAGACATTACCATAGTGAGAATACATCTCTTAAAAACAAACAAACAAACAAACAAACAACACTTTTTTAAATTAGCAGGGCATGGTGGTGTGCACCTCTAGTCCTAGCTACTTGGGAGGGTGAAGTGGGAGAATCACTTTACCCTAGGAATTCGAGGAAGCTACAGTGAGCTGTGAGTCACTACATGGAGCCACTGCATTCCAGCCTGGGCAACACAGCATGATACCCCGAGTCTTAAAAGTAACAACAACAACAACAACAAAACCAGAGACATGAACTATCATGAAATATTTGGAGAGCTACGAGTAGTCCAGTATAATTGGAGCATTGGGTATATGGGGAAGGAAGGTGAGGGTTGGGGAAAGGTGAAGAAGGCAGGGCAGATTATGAAACAGGGCCTCTGGCTGGGCACGGTGGCTCATGCCTATAATCCCACCAGTTTGGAAGGCCAAGGAGGGCGATCACCTGAAGTCAAGAGTTCGAGACCAGCCTGGGCAACATGGTGAAACCACGTCTCTATCAAAAGTACAAAAATTAGCTGGGCGTGGTGTCAGGCGCCTGTAATCCCAGCTACTCAGGAGGCTGAGGCATGAGAATCGCTTGAACCCGGGAAGCAGAGGTAGTGAGCCAAGATCGTGCCGCTGCACTCCAGCCTGGGTGACAAGAGCAAAACAAGAAAAGAAAGAAAGAAAGAGAGAGAGAGAGAGAGAGAGAGGGAGGGAGGGGAGGGAGGGAGGGAGGAAGGAAGGAAGGAAGGAAGGAAGGAAGGAAGGAAGGAAGGAAGGAAAGGAAGAGTTCTCAAAGGATTTATAGGCTATGGTAAGGAGTTTGGACTTGATCTTGATTGACAATGCAGAATTTTACACAGGTGAAGGATGTGATTAGAGTTAGTTTGGTTGCAGAGAGATTAGCACTGGTTTCAGAGTATGTATATACTGAATGTAGTGAATGTATTAGGGAAGGGGCCAGGCTTGAGGAAAAAGCACCTGTTAGAAGACTATACGGTGAGAGGTGATGAGTGCTTCAATTAAAGCAATGACTGGGTTGGAGAATATGGGCTAGATTTGGGAGATGTTTAGCAGATAGACTCAACTGCATTTGGTGACTGACTATTATTGGCAGACAAGGAATAAGGAGGCATATAAGATTCATTAATCCAGTCAATAAATATAGTGTACCCACCATGCACCTGACACTGTTCTAGGCCCTGGCAATATAGCAGGGAAAACATTGATATAAATCCTATTCTCATGGAGCTTGCATTCCAGTGGAAAAGAACAGACAGTAAACAAGTAAACACAAACTGTGAGAAGTAAAAGAAGGTGATGTATTAAAGTAATTGTGACTGGGTTGGAGTAGAGGCCATCCTACTTTAGATAGGTAGACAGAGAAGGTGTCTAATAATGAGGTGGCATTTTAGCTGAGACTTGAAGATAAGAAAGAGCCATCCATGCATTGAGCCAGGGGAAGATCATTCTAGGTAGAATGAATAGTAAGATCAAAGGCTCTGAGGCAAAAAAGAGGTTGGTGTATTTGAGGAACTGAAATATTGCTAGCGTTTCTGGGAGTGTAATAGGCAAAGAGGAGAGTGGAATTCTTCCAGGTTTTTGTCTTAGGAAATCAGGGATGGGGGTGGGACGTGATTGTGGAAGAACTTAAGGAATAGGTTTTGGGTTCAAGATGGTAATGAATTAAGTGTCAAATTTGGTGAGTGAGATGTCTGGGAGACATCCAAGTGGAGATGTTCAGTAAGTAGCTGGAAATAGTGGAGCTCAGGAGAAAGGTTGGGTTGTTAATGTCATTAGCTAATGGACATAATGTAAAGTTACCGAGATGAGGGCTGGCCCAACTTGGGAAAAGACCCAGTGTCCAATGGGTAGGCAAAGGTAGAAGAAGCTAGAGGGGTTGGGGTGTGGTGGCTCACGCCTGTAATCCCAGCACTTTGGGAGGCCGAGGCAGGTGGATCACGAGGTCAGGAGTTTGAGACCAGCCTGGCCAATATGGTGAAACCTCGTCTCTACTAAAAATACAAAAAAATTAGCTGGGCGTGGTGGCAAGAGCCTGTAGTCCCAGCTACTCAGGAGGCTGAGAGGCAGGAGAATCACTTGAGCCCGGGAGGTGGAGGTTGCAGAGCCGAGATCGCGCCGCTGCACTCCAGCCTGGGTTACAGAGCGAGACACCATTTCAAAAATTAAAAAAATAAAAAAATAAATCTAAATAAAAGATTTTCAAGACCTTTATGCAGAAAATAATGAAATTTTACTGAAATATATTAAACACTTAAATAAGACTTAAATAAGTGGAGAGACATTCCAGATTCATGAATAGCAAGACTCAATATACGAAACATGTTGATATGGTTTGGAGGTTTGTCCTCTACAAGTCTCATGTTGAAAGGTGATCCCCAATGTTGGAAGCGAGGCATGGTGCGAGGTGTTTGGGTCATGGGGGCAGATCCCTCATGAATGGCTTAGCATCATCCCCTTGGTGATGAGTGAGTTCTCTTTTAGTTCACTGAGATCTGGTTGTTTGAAAGAATGTGGCACCTCCTCCTTCTCTGTCTTGCTTCCGCTCTCGTCATGTAACATGCTGGCTCCCCTTCACCTTCTGCCATGATTGTAAGCTTCCTGAGACCTGCTCAGAAGCAGATGCCTGCACCATGCTTCCTGTAAAGCCTGCAGAGAACCGTGAGCCAATTAAACCTCTTTTCTTTATAAATTACCTAGCCTCACAAATTTCTTTATAGTGACGCAAACGGACTAACATAGATGAAAAGATATCTTAAATTGATCTATGAATTCCAAGGCAGTTTCATCAAAATTCCAATAAGGGTTTTCATAGAATTTGACAAAATGATTCCACACTTTATATGGAAGAGGAACTGACCGAAAATAACTAAGGAGACAAACAGGGTGAGGGAACTGGAACTTGCCCTTTTGGATATCAAGGCTTATTTTAGGCTGGGTGCGGTGGCTCATGCCTGTAATTTTAGCAATTTGGGAGGGGGAGGTGGGAGGATCACTTGAGTCCAGGGGTTCAAGCTCAGCCTGGGCAACATGATGAAACCCCATCTCTACAAAAAGCACACACAAAAAAATTTAGCCAGGCATGGTTGTACACACCTGTGGTCCCAGCTACTTGAGAGGCTGAGGTGGGAGGATCGCTTGAGCCCAGGAGTTTGAGGTTGCAGTGAGCCATGATTATACCACTGCACTCCAGCCTGGGCAACAGAGTGAGACCCTCTCTCTCTCTCTCAAAAAAAAAAAAAAAGACTTATTTTAAAGCAACAGTTAAGAGTTTGGGATTGGCACAGGAATAGGTAAACGTAGCAATGGAATAGAATAGAGAACTTAGAAGCAGACCTGAACATATGTGGAAACTTGGTAAATATCAAAGTAGCATTGCAGATCAGTGGGGAAAGGATGGACTATTCAATAAACAGTGCTAGATCAGTTGGTTATCCACATAGGAAAGAAATGAAATGAGATCCCTACCTCATACATCACACAAAAATCAATCTAGATGGATAAAAGACTTAGATGTGCAAGGCAAAGCCTTTTTTTTTTTTTTTGAGACTGAGTCTTGCTTTGCTGCCCAAGCTGGAGTGCAGTGGTGTAATCCGGGCTCCCTACAACTTCCGCCTCCCAGCTTCAAGCGATTCTCCTGTCTCAGCCTCTCGAGTAGCTGGGATTACCGGTGCCTGCCACCATGCCTAGCTAATTTTTGTATTTTTAGTACAGGTGGGTTTCACCATGTTGGCTAGGCTGGTCTTGAACTCTTGACCTCAAGTGATCTACCTGCCTCAGCCTCCCAAAGTGCTAGGATTACAGGTGTGAGCCACTGCATCCGGCCAAAATTTTAGACCTTTTAGGAGAAATATAAGATAATTTATTTATTTATTTATTTTTTGAGATGGCATCTCTCTCTGTCGCCCAGGCTGGAGTGCAATGGTGTGATCTCAGCTCACTGCAACCTCCACCTCCTGGGTTCAAGCAATTCTCCTGCCTCAGCCTCCTGAGTAGCTGGGACTACAGGCGCCCACCACCATGCCCAGCTAATTTTTATATTTTTAATAGAGACAGGGTTTCACCATGTTGGCCAGGATGGTCTCGATCTCTTGACCTCGTGATCCGCCCGCCTCGGCCTCCCAAAGTGCTGGGATTACAGGCATGAGCCATCACGCCCGGCCAATATAAGATAATTTAAAACATTTTTTTTAATTTTTTTTTTTTTTTTTTTTTTGAGACAGATTCTCACTCTGTCACCCAGGTTGCAGTGCAATGGAGAAATCACAGCTCACTGCAGCCTCAACCTTCTGGGCCCAGTTGATCCTCCCATCTCAGCCTCCTGAATAAGCTGGGTCTACAGGCACATGCCTGGCTAATTTTTGTACTTTTTATGGAGACAGAGTCTCACTATGTTGCCCAGGCCAGTCCCAAACTCCTGGCCTGGAGCCATGCTCCTACCTCAGCCTTCTGAAGTGCTAAGTGCTGGGATCATAGGTGTGGGTCACTGTGCCCACCAAGAATATTTCTATGACTTTAGTATACAAAAGGATTTCTTAGACAATAACATAAAGGACAAATCATAAAATAAAAGTTGGATGCATTTAACTATGTTAAAAAATATAAACTTTTGAAGCCGGGCACGGTGGTTTACGCCTGTAATTCCAGCACTATGGGAGGCTGAGGCAGGTGGATCACTTGAGGTCAGGAGTTCGAGACCAGCCTGACCAACATAGTGAAACCCTATCTCTACTAAAAATACAAAAATTAGCCAGGCATGGTAGCACATGCACGTAATCCCAGCTTCTTGGGAGGCTAAGGCAGGAGACTCGCTTGAGCATGGGAGGCAAAGGCTGCAGTGAGCCGAGATCACACCACTGCCCTCCAGGCTGGGTGACAGAACAAGAATCTGTTTCTAAATAAATAAATAAATAAACTTTTGTTCATCATAAGATATCATTTTAAAAGGTGATGGGCTGGCAGAAGATGTTTCCAATTCATACAACTGATAAAGAATAACTCTCCTGGGCCAGGCACGGTGGCTGAGGCCGGCAGATCACCTGAGGTCAGGAGTTTGAGACTAGCCCGGCCAACATGGTGAAACCCCGTCTCTACTAAAAATAGAAAAAAATTAGCTGGTTGTGGTGGTGGGTGCCTGTAATCCCAGCGACTTGGGAGGCTAAGGAAGGAGAATCGCTTGAACCCGGGAGGCGAGGTTGCAGTGAGCCGAGATCACGCCATTGCGCTCCAGCCTGGGCAACAAGAGTAAAACCCCTTCTCAAAAAAAAAGAAAAAAGAAAAGAAAAGAATAACTATCCTGACCCAGCTGCGGTGGCTCATGCCTGTAATCTCAATGCTTTGGTGACTGAGGTAGGAGGATCACTTGAGCCCAGGAGTTCGAGGCTGCAGTGAGCTGTGATCACACCACTGCACTCCTCCAGCCTAGGTGATAGAGCGAGACTTTGTATCAAAAAAAAAAAAAAAAAGAGAATCCTGGCCAGGCACGATGGCTCACACCTGTGATCCCAGCATCCCAGAACTTTGACGGGCAGAGGTGGGAGGATTGCTTGAGCCCACAAGTTTGAGACCAGACTCGGTAACATAGGGAGGTCTATCTCTAGCAAAAATTCTTTTTAAATTCTGAAAAAAAAAAAAAGTAAGACTATATATCAGTAAGAAAAAGACAAGCCATCCAATTAAAACTGACCAAAAAACATAAAGCAGCATTTCACAGAAGAGGACACAGGAATGGCCAATAAAACTTCTGATTCATCCATAATCAGAAAAATGCAAAATGATCATGATGAGATTCATTTTGTACCTATCAGATTGAAAAATATTAAAAATATTAAATATTAAAAAGCCTTACAATACTAGTGTTGTCAAGGATGTTAAGCAATGGAAATCCTACTAGCAGAGTGTAAGGGTGTTATAATCCTTTGGATACTTTTTTTTTTTTTTTTTGGGGTCTGGCTCTGGCCCAGGCTGGAGTGCAGTGCGGCGATCTGCGCCTCACTGCAAGCTCCGCCTCCGGGGTTTCCACATGTTCCTGCCTCAGCCTCCCGAGTAGCTGGGACTACGAAGCCGCCCTTGACTAATTTTTGCATTTTTAGAAGGGACACTGTGTTAGCCAGGATGGTGCCAGTGCAGGCACTCCATGATCCAGCCCGTCTCGGCCTCCCAAAGTGCTGGGATTACAGGCTTGAGCCACCGGCCGGCCTGGATACATTTTGATATTTAGTAAATCTGAATGTGGTTATAACCTCTGACTTAATCAGCAAATTTTTTTTTTTTTTTTTTTTTTTTCTGAAAAAGTCTTGCTCTTGTCCCCAGGCTGGAAATACCGAGTGTGATCACCGGCTCACTGCTCCACCTCCAGTTCAATGATCACGGTAACTAAGGATTTGGGCACCTACTACATCCATGCATTTTAGTAGAGAGACCCAGATTTCTCATGTTAACCAGGCTTCAGCAGACTCCTGACCTCAGGTGATCTGCCCCCTCGGCCTCCCAAAGTGCTGGGATTACAGGTGTGAGCCACCACGCCTGGCCAAAATTAACTTATTATTCATCCTTTAAGTGTTTTATTTGGCTACTGAGGTAGACAGGTAGCCCCCAGTGATCCCTACCTCCTGGTATTCATGCCTTTGTATAAGTCCCTCCCTCCTCTTGTGGGCCGGGCCCGATGATCTAACAAATGGAATACAGCAAAGGTGATGGAGCTATTACTTGCAAGACTAGGTTACAAAAGACCATTACTTCCATCTTGCTGGTATGCTTTTGCTTTCTTTCGCTTGCTTCAAGGTGATGAACTTCAATACCCTGATGCTGTGTTGTTGTGAGCTCCCCTGTGGAGAGGCCAACATGTCAAGGAACTGAGACCCTCGGTCCAACAGTCCACAAGGTACTTTATACCCTGCTAACAACCACAAGGTGAATGTGGAAGTAGATCTTGCTCCGGTTGAACCTTGACATGAATTCAGTCCTGGCCAACACTTTGACTGCAACCTTGTGAGAGACCCTGGACTGTAAGACTTATCTAAGCAGTGCCTGGATTCCTGATCCATGGAAATAGTGAGGTCAATGCATGGTTTTGGTTTAACTTTTGATTTTGAAATAACTGTAAATTCCACAGACAGTTGTAAATAAGTGGTATGGAGATCCCAATACTTTTCACTGAGCTTCCCCAAACGGTAACATCTTGCATAGCTATCGTACATTATCAGTCCCTGTTTTCAATTCATTTGAATATATACCTAGGCGTGGAATTACAGGGTCATATTGTAATTCTATGTTTGACTTTTTGAGGAACTGCCAAGCTGTTTTCCACAGTGACTGCATTTTATTTTCCACTCCCACCAGCAATGTATAAGGGCTCTGATTTCCTCACAATCCCACCGACAGTTGCTGCTTTCTATGTGTGCACGTGCAGGTGTATGTTTTATAATAGCCTTCCTAATGGGTGTGAAGTGGCACCTCATTGTGGTTTAGATTTGCATTTTTCTCATGACTAGTGATGTTCAGCGTCTATTCATGTGCTTATTGGTCATTTGTATATTCTCCTTGGAGAAATGTCTATTCAAACCCTTTGTTCATTTTTAGATTGGGTTGTTTGCTGCTGTTGTCGAGTTGTAGGAATTATTTATATATTCCGGATATTAATGCCTTATCAGGTATATGATTTGCAAATATTTCTTCAATCCTATAGGTTGCCTTTTTACTCTGTTGATATTGTTGTTTAATGCACACAATTTTTAATTTTGATGAGGTTCAATTGACTTAGTTTTCTTTTGTTACCTGTACTTTTGAGTCATATCCAAGAACTCATTGCCAAATCCAAGGTCATCAATATTTCCCCCTACATTTTTTCTTTTATTTATTTATTTATTTTTGAGACAGAATCTTGCTCTGTTACCCAGGCTGGAGTACAGTGGTACAATCTCCGCTCACGGCACCCTCCACCTCCTGGGTTCAAGCGATTCTCGTGCCTCAGCCTCTCGAGTAGCTGGGTGGCGCGATCATGGCTCACTGCAGCTTTGACTTTTCGGGCTCAGGTGATTCTCCCACCTCAGCCTCCTGAGTGGCTGAAACTACAGGCACCCTGCTAATTTTTTGATTTTCTGTAGAGGTGAGGTCTCACTATGTTGCCTAGGCTGGCCTGGAACTCCTGAGCTCAAACGATCCCTCCTGCCTCGGCCTCCCAAAGTGCTGGGATTATAGGCATGAGCCATTGTGCTCTGCCTAAATTTTTTTTTTTTAATTTGTTTCAGAGATAGGGTCTTGCTCTGTCACCCAGGCTGGGGTGCAGTGGCCTGGTCATAACTCACTGCAGCACCAACTCCTGGGCTCAAGCAATCCTCCCACCCCAGTCCCAGTAGCTGGGACTACAGGTGCACACCACCACGCCTGGCTATCTTTTTTGTTTGTTTGTTTTTGTAGAGACAGGGGTCCCACTATGTTTCCCAGGCTGGTCTCTCAAGAGACCCTCCTGCCTTGGCCTTCCAAAGTGCTGGGATTACAGGCGTGAGCCACAAAGCTTGGCCGGAAATTTTTGATTACTGGTTCAGTCTCTTTACTTGTTATAAGTCTAGTCAGATTTTCTATTTTTCTTGACTCGGTTTTGGTAGTTTGTGTGTTTCTAGGAATTTGCTCATTTCATCTAGATTATTCAATAATTATAGTCTCTCATAATCCTTCTTATTTCACTAACGTTGGTAGTAATGTTTCCTCTTTCATTTCTGATTTTAGTAATTTGAGCCTTCTCTCTTTTTTTCTTAGTCAATCTAGTTAAAGATCTGTCAATTTTGCTGATCTTTGAATCTCTGTATTATTAGTCTACTTCCTATTTTGTTTATCTCCTCTCTACTCTTCATTATTTTCTTCTTGGGTTTAGTTTGCTCTTCTTGGTATAATTTTCTTCATAATTACTGTACTTGGAGTATGCTGTGATTCTTGGATCTGTGTTTAGGGTATTCATCAAATTTGGAAAAATTTCGGCCTTTTTTTTTTTTTAATCCACCCCTCTTCCTTCAGGGACTCCCATCACATGTACAGAAGGCTGCTTCGGATTGCCCCCCAACTCATTGATGACCTGTTCTTTCTTTCAGTCTTTTTTCTCTGTGCTTCATTCCAGTAGTTTCTATTATTATGTCTTCAAGTTCACGAATCTTTTTTCCTGTAGTACCTAATTTGCTGTTAGTCCCATCTAATGTATGTTTTTTTTTTTTTAGATGGAGTTTCACTCTTGTCACCCAGGCTGGAGTGCAGTGGTGCGACCTTGGCTCACTGCAAGCTCTGCCTCCCAGGTTCAGACGATTCTCCTGCCTCAGCCTCCCGAGTACCTGGGATTACAGGCGCCCGCCACCATGCCCGGCTAATTTTTGTATTTTTAGTAGAGACCAGTTTCACCTTCTTGGCCAGGCTGGTCTCAAACTCCTTACCGCAGGTGATACAATTGCCTTGGCCTCCCAGAGTGCTGGGATTACAGGCATGAGCCACCACACCTGGCCTCATCTAACACATTTTTTTAAAAATTTAGATATTGCCTTTTTTATCTCTAGAAGTTTATCTTTTTAAATATCTCCTGTATCTCTACTTAACATGCTCAATTTTTCCTCCACCATCTGGAATATGGTTATAATAACCATTTATCATCCTTGTCTATTAACTTTATCACCTATGTCATCTCTGGTCAGTTCCTATTGATTTTTCTCCCCATGGTGGATTACATTTTCCTGCTTCTTTGCTTGCCTGTTAATTTTCTACTGGAGGCCAGACATTAAAAATTTTACCTTGTTGGGTGCTGGGTATTTCTGTACTACTGTAAATATGCTTAAGCTTTGTTCTGGGAAGTTAAGTTATTTGGAAACAGTTTAACCTTTTTAAATGCTTGCTTTTAAGCTCTTGTTTGCTTAGTTGATTTTTAAGCCAGGATCAAAAAGTAGCCTTTTAATCTAGGACTAGATTTGCTTCTCTACTGGGGAAGTATTCTACCCAGTGTCTTATGAAGTTTTCCCACCCACAATCAGGCCAGTGGGAACACAAACTGTTCTGGTCCCTGTGTGATCTTTGAGTATTTGTCTCTCTAATCCCTTCAGGTGGTTCTTCTCTTAGCTTTAGGTGGTTTCTTTCTTTCTTTTTTTTTTTTTTCAGACGGAGTCTCACTCTGTCGCTCAGGCTGGAGTGCAGTGGTGTGATCTCGGCTCACTGCAACCTCCACCTCCTGGGTTCAAGAGATTCTCCTGCCTTGGCCTCCCGAGTAGCTGGGACTACAGGTGTGCACCACCACGCCCGGATAATTTTTGTATTTTTAGTAGAGACAGGGTTTCACCATATTGGCCAGGCTGGTCTCGAACTCCTGACCTCATGATCCACCCACCTCAGCCTCCCAAAGTGCTGGTAGGTAGTTTCTTTATGGGCATGCACTGACCAATCCCCAGCTGAAGACTTGAGAGACATCCTCTGCAGATCTCCAGAGCTTTCTCTTGGTCCAGCTATCTTTTCTCCAGTTTTCTGTCCTGTGAACTTTAGCTACCTTGGCCTCCTAGTCTTCCAAGTCTGTCTTCTTAGCTCAAAAAGACTGCTAGGCTCTGCCTGTGTTCCTCCTCTCTGCACTGTAGCCTAGAAACTCTCTCCAGGTAGTATGCTAGGGCAATTATACAACTCATCTTGTGCTGGGCACGGTGGCTCATGCCTGTAATCCCAGCACTTTCGGAGGTCGAGGCAGGTGGATCACCCGAGGTCAGGAGTTCGAGACCAGCCTGGCCAACATGGTGAAACCCTGTCTCTACTAAAAATACAAAAATTAGCCAGGCATGGTGGTATATGCCTGTGATCCCAGCTACTCAGGAGGCTGAGGCAGGAGAATCGCTTGAACCTGGGAGGCGGAGGTCACAGTGAGCTGATATCGCACCACTACACTGCAGCCTGAGCAACAGAGCGAAACTCTGTCTGAAACAAACAAATAAACAAACAAAACAAACAAAAAAAACTCATCTTGTTTGTTTCTCCCCTTTCTCTTGTCACTATCATATGCTGCCTGATGTCCAGTGTCTGGAAACCATTGTTTTATATAGTCTGTCCCTTTTGTTGCTATTGTTTTAGGCAGTAGGGTGAATTACTCAATCTTGGCCAAATGTAGAAGTCCCGCTGCCTCTTTGTGATACTGGGGTTTAAGATGTTACAGGTCGGGTTTTTCTGGTCAGTGAGAGTCTGGCCCTGAGAGACGGGGCTGAAATGGAATAGAAGAGCTCCTGGAGTGAAGGCAGAATTAGAAATGTAAGGCTAGGCTGGACGCCGTGGCTCATGCCTATAATCCCAGCACTTTGGGAGGCCGAGGCGGGTGGATTACCTGAGACTGGGAGTTCGAGACCAGCCTGACCATCATGGAGAAACCCCATCTCTACTAAAAATACAAAATTAGCCAGGCATGGTGACACATGCCTGTAATCCCAGCTACTTGGGAGGTTGAGACAGGAAAGTCACTTGAACCAAGGAGGAGGAGGTTGCGGTGAGCCGAGATCACGCCATTGCACTCCAGACTGGGCAACAAGAGTGAAACTCCGTCGCAAAAAAAAAAAAAAAAAAAAAAAGTAAGCCTAAATTGTTAAGTGAGTCACTCATGTGGATGCTCAACAGGCAAACTAAGTGGAAACAGAACTGGTATTACAGACAGAGGGATGAGGATGGCAAAGGGCCTGGAGGAATACATTAGCAGTAGCTTCAGAGAATTACAAAGTATTTCTTACAGCTGGAATATAAAGTACATAAGAAGCTGCTATGGTTTGAATGCGTCCCTTCTAAAATTCAGTTGTTGCCTTCGTGATAATATCAAGAGATGGGTCTTTTAAGAGGTGATTAGGCCATGAGGGCCTCTCCCTCAAGAACAGGATTAAGGCCCTCAGAAAGGAGAAAAGAGGCTTTTTAAAAACTCTTTTCCCCTCCTCCTCCACCCCCTCCACTTTCCCCTCCTACTTGTTCCAAAAAAAAAAAAAAAAAAATTGCCCATAAAAGTTTCTGGATGGGAAAAAAAAAAAAAAAAAGAGGCTTCACAGAGCATTCAGTTTGCTTGCCCTGCCACCTCTATCTTGTGAGGACACAGAATTATTTTCCTTCGGAGGAGGCAGCCCTCACCAACAACCCAACATGCTGGCTCCTTGATCTTGGGCTTCCCAGCCTTCAGAACTGTGAGAATACAAATTTCTATTCTTTAAAAATTACCCAATTTCAGGTATTCTGTTATAGCAGCACAAAACAAAGACAGAAATCATGTCAGGAAATGAAATGGACAGGTGACTATATTTGAAGGATCCTGTCTGTTATACTAAGGAATTGGATATTTTCTTTTTCTTTTTCTTTTTTCTTTTTTCTTTTCTTTTTTTTGAGACGGAGTCTCGCTCTGTCTCCCAGGCTGGAGTGCAGTGGCGCGATTTGGCTCACTGCAAGCTCCGCCTCCCGGGTTCATGCCATTCTCCTGCCTTAGCCTCCTGAGTAGCTGGGACTACAGCCGCCCGCCACCACGCCCGGCGAATTTTTTTTTTTTTTTTTTTTTTTTAAGCAAAGACGGGGTTTCACCGTGTTAGCCAGCATGATCTCGATCGCCTGACCTCGTGATCCGCCCGCCTCGGCCTCCCAAAGTGCTGGAATTACAGGCGTGAGCCACTGCGCCCGGCTTCTAACGTCCTTTAAAAATATACATTTTACACTCCCTGCACCTCAGCAAAGGTGGCAATGTAATCAACACACTGGCTTATTTTGTTCTCCTCACTATTAGACGCATGTCCCCAAACTACCTGTTATAAGCCCTGTTTTTTTTGGACTTTTCAAGGGCTTTGTCCATCGTTCTTCCCCCGGCATCCGGGACAGTACCACTTGGGCTTTGGTTTATAGTTGAGACTCACATACGAGAAACGGAACCACTCGATGGGGCATTCGTTGTCGCAGCGGATCATCTCTCATTAGAAGCGCTCGCTGGAGTCGATGGGGAGGTCTGCGGCGGACGCCTGCCGCTACACCTTGGCCATGGAGCTCTGCTTCTTCTTGGAGGTCTGGGCTTTCTTCTCCTTGGGCGTGCCCGAGGTGACGTCGTCGTGGTCGCTGTTGCTGGACGCGTTCTCGCGGTTCTCGTTGTTGCGCTGCCGCCAAGAACGTTTTGCTGTTGGGCTTTTCCGCCTGCGCGGCCGCCTCGCCCCTGGGCCTGTCCGGGAGGACCTTACCGCTGTCGCCCGCCGCGTCACCCTGCTACTGCTGCGCCTGGGACGGCTCCACGTGGCTGTCCACCTGCCGCGTGCAGCTCTCCACCAGCTCCCCCCTCTGGCTCACGATCTGGATCTTCTGGTCGCCCGGCTCCTAGCTGCGGATCAGGGTCCGCTGGGCGCAGGATGACACCTGCGGCTTCTGCGCGCAGTTCGTGTCGCCGCGGACCTTCTCGTAGCACTCGTCCAGGTCCTTCAGGGTCTCCTCCAGCAAAGTCTCCGCGCCTGGAGCCCCGCTAACTCACGCCTCCCCCGCTACGCGCGGCCGCATCCTCCGGTCTGCAGAGGTGCGGCATGTGACCGTCGCGAGCCGGTGTCGCGGTACGGCGGCTCTAGACGGGCGGTCCGAGCTGCAGCCCAGGCCCCCAGCCCCCAGCCCTGGCCCCGGCCCGACCTCCGGCATTGCTCCGCGGCTGGAAGCGCAATGCCGTTCTTACTGTGCTCCGTTGCAACCATTTTTACTTTCTTTGAACTTTTTTTTTTTTTTATAATACGGAGTCTTACTCTGTAGCCTTGGCTGGAATGCAGTGGCGCGATCTCGGTTCACCACAACCTCCGCCTCCTGGGTTCAAGCGATTCTCCTGCCTCAGCCTCCTGAGTAGCTGGGACTACAGGCGCGCCATGCCTGGCTAATTTTTTGTATTTTTAGTAGAGACGGGGTTTCACTACATTGGCCAGGCTGGTCTCGAACTCCTGACCTCGTTATCTGCCTGCCTCCGCCTTCCAAAGTGCTAGGATTACAGGCGTGAGCTAACTCTTACTTTGTTTTCTGCTTAAAACTCACATGATCTAATTGGCATGTCTCCAAGCAAACACGCTCCAGCCCTTAAGAAATGTGCTCTCTGTGCTAAAACCTTGTTACAATGTCTTAAGTCACGGTCCAAAAAGCCAGATTGTTTTCTCAGACGCTGTCAAATAGCTCTGCATTCACCGCTGCTATATCTTTCCTACTTTTCCAGAATCTCTGCTTTCAGTTGGAAGAAGTGGAAATGCCCCCTTATGTTCGCAAGGTTTTCAGCTTTTGCCCAGGCATTGTTCTGTAGAAGCGCTTTGTGGGTTACCTGTGGAAGTGCTATTCAACCCTGTGTAAGGCAGTAGGAGCAGATAGAGGTCAGAAAGTTTGGTAAATTCTGTGACATACTCCAGATTCATAGTTTAGAAAAACAGCACCTCCACCGGGTGCAGTGGCTCATGCCTGTAATCCCAACACTTTAGGAGGCAGAGGTGGGAGGATCTCTGGAAACAAGGAGCTGGAGATCAGCCTGGGCAACACAGGGAGACCCCCACCTCCACCCCCATATCTACAAAAAATTTTAAATATTAGTTAGGCTTGGTGGTTCTCCCCTGTGGTCCCAGCTATTTGAGAGCCCAGGAATTTGAGGCCTCAGTGAGCTACAATTGTGCCACTGCACTCCAGCCTGGATGACAAAGCAAGACCCCGTCTCAAAACAAACAAATTTTAGCATTATATGCCCACCGTTTTGCACCTTGCTTCTTCCACTTGAGGCAAGCTTGTCCAATCCGCAGACCGTGGGCCTCAGGTGGCGCAGGACTGCTTTGAATGCATCTCAACACAAATTTGTAAACTTTCTTAAAATATTATGAGATTTTTGGGCTGCATGCAGTGGCTCATGCCTGTAATCCCAGCACTTTGGGAGGCCGAGGCAGGCAGATCACCTGAGATCAGGAGATCAAGACCAGCCTGGCAAACATGGAGAAACCCCATCTCTACTAAAATACAAAAAATTAGCTGGGCGTGGTGGCACGCACCTGTAGTCCTAGCTACTAGGGAGGCTGAGGCAGAAGAATCGCTTGAACCTGGGAGGCAGAGGTTGCAGTGAGCCGAAATTGTGCCACTGCACTCCAGCCTGGGCAACAGAATGAGACTCCATCTCTAAATAAATAAATAGATTTTTTGGCAATTTAAAAAAATATGGCTAGCTTATCAGTTACTGTTAGTGTTAGTGTATTTTATGTGTGGCCCAAGACAATTCTTCTTCCAATGTGGCCCAGGGAAGCCAAAAGATTGGACACCCCCGAAAGGGTATATCCTGGAAGTATATCTTTCCAAGTGAGTCTATATAGAGCTGCTCATGGTTTTTGTGACTGCATAGTATTGTGTCCAGAGTTGGTTCCTTCCGGTGGGTTCTTGGTCTCACTGACTTCAAGAATGAAGCTGTGGACTTTCATAGTGAGTGTTACAGCTCTTAAAGGTGGCACAGACCCAAACAGTGAGCAGCAGCAAGATTTATTGTGAAGTATGAAAGAACAAAGCTTCCACTGCATGGAAGGGGACCCAAGTGGATTACTGCTGCCGGTTGGGGTGGCCAGCTTTTATTCCCCTATTTGTCCCTGCCCACGTCCTGCTGATTGGTCTATTTTACAGAGCGCTGATTGGCCCATTTTACTGAGTGTTGATTGGTCCATTTTACAGAGTGCTGATTGGTGCATTTACAATCCTTTAGCTAGACATGGAGCACTGATTGGTGCATTTACAATCCTCTAGCTAGACAGAAAAGTTCTCCAAGTCCCCACTCGACCCAGGAAGTCTGGCTTCACCTCTCAATCCCCACTCCAAACAGGACACCCCAACTGCTGTTGGGAATTGGGCAATGACCACTCTAGCTACTTCCTGCTGGATAGGGGTGAAGAAGCAGCCCTGCAGTTGTAGTATCCTCCAAAGGGGAACTCTTTAGGCCAGTCAAAGGGCCAGTAGGTTGGTCCAGGGGTCCTCAGTAGAAATTATTAGTTGAGCTCATTTGGAATTCCATTTGTAAGACCATCTGTAGCTTGATGGCCTCGATCCTAGAGGAAACAAATTTGACAAGGAGGTTAAAAATACAGGGCCGGAAGGAGAGTAATAGCAAGATGGCTGTCACGGGACCTAGAAAGGGGAGAAGCCATCTTGCCCAACTCCAGAGGTTGGTATAAGAGTTTGAGAGGCGTTGTTTGATTTCAGAAGCCTTTTCCTGTAAACGCCAGGCAGCATCTCGTACTATCCCTGACTGGTTGGTGTAAAAACAATACTCTTCCGCTAAGAAGGTTCAGAGTCCTCCTTTCTCAGCAGTGAGGAGGTCTAGGCCTCGGTGGTTTTGGAGAGTTGCTGCTGCCAAAGAGTCTATTTGGGATTGTAGAGTAAGGATAGATTCTGTTATTTCTTGTAAACTGTCTAAGAAATCCTTTGGGAGTGTGTGGTAGTAGGATAATGAAATAGATAAACCTGCTATTCTGGTTCCTGTAGCAGTGGCCATTTCTAACCCTATAAGTAGGGGTATTAGTTGTATGGCTCAGTGCTGACGGACTTGAGCTTTGAGGGGCACTGATAGGGTCTGATTTCCATAAGATTAGAAGTTAGGATAATACATGTTACACTGTTAACTTTTAGCAAACTTCACTTTTGTTGGAAACCTTGTAAGTTTGGGATTTTAATTTTTCTTTGCTATTAGTAAAATCTCATTCAGTTCATATTCACTTAGAATTGGTATAGAAGGCTCCTTCCTGATTCTGTAAGTACTTTAAGGTTTGGCTGAGTGCAAACAGCTCACATGTTTGAGCAGACCAATTATTGGGTAATTTTCCTAATTCTGCTTCTACAAGAGTTTCCTTATCACTTACTGAATAGCCATTGTGTCTTTTTCCCTTAATCCCCCAGAAGGAACCATCTATTGTCCTGTCCTGAAGGGAATTCCTCCTATATCTGGTTGGATCTTTGTGTAGTAATTAATTAAGATTCCCTGTTAGGAAACCTGCTGGGTTAAGGATTTTTGACAGGAAGGCTATGGGTCGTCAGTGGCCTCAGTGCTTTCGGGCTACACTCTTGTTTACACTGACCACTGACAACAAGGTGGTATTGGAGTGTTACAGGGTCATGGAGAAGACCTTCAATTATCATTTATAGGTTTTAAATTTACCCTGGCTTTTAAAGGAATAGGGCACACTGTTTTTTCTTTACTACTTCTCTCTCTCTTTGACTTTCTGTTTCGCTCTTTGACTCCTTCTTTGTCTCTGTCTCTTCCCCTCTTGCTCTTTGACTGCCTCTTTGTCTGTCTCTTCCTCTGCCTGTCTCTCTCTTTGACTCCTCCTTTGTCTGTCTCTTCCTCTCTCTCTTTCCTTATCTCTTTGACTTTCTGTCTCTCTCTCTTCCTCTCTCTCTGACTTACTGTCTCTCTGTCTCTTCCTCTCTCTCTTTCTCGTTCTCTTTCTCTCTGACTTTCTGTCTCTCTTTCTTTCTCTGTCTCTCTCTTTCTGTCTCTCCCTCCTGCCCCCTTTGACTTTCGCTTCGGCAGTGTAAGACTGCCACCTCCTTGGGTGTTTGCACTGCGTGCAATAACTCCATGATTTCATTGTGGTATTTAATGGGGGTTCCCCCACAGGTTAGGCATTCCCTTTCTTTCCATATTGCAGCATGGGCATGTAGGATTAGATAAGCATACTTGCTATCAGTATACACATTTATTCTTTTTCCCTTTCCCAGTTCTAAGTCTTGGGTAAGTGCCACTAGTTCTGCTAACTGGGTGCTGGTCCCTGGGGGAAGAGGCTTACTTTCAAGTACTGTTACATCACTAACTATGGCATAACCTGCCTTTCATATGGCATTCTCCACAAATGAACTTCCATTGGTATATAGGTTAAGGTCAGGATTAGCTAAGGGACTTCTAAGAGATCCTCTCGGTGGCGTAAGTCTGGACTATAATTTGTTAACAGTCATGCTCAATTGGTTCTCCATCCTCTGAGAGAAAAGTGGCAGGGTTGAGGGCCACACGTGTGCTTATTTGAAGCACCGGTCCCTAAAGAAGTAGCACCTGGTATCTGAGCAGGTGGTTGTCTGATAGCCATAAACTTCCTTTGGCACCTAGTATGCCATTTACATCATGAGTAATCCAGATAGTGAGATACTTTCCTTGTATTATTTTGATAGCCTCTGACACTAAGACGGCCACTGCCGCTACGACCCATAAACAGTGAGGCTGGCCTTTTGCTGCTGCATCAATTTCCTTACTTAGGTATGCCACTGGTTGTGGGGTTGTCCCATGAGTCTGAGTAAGGACTCCAAGAGCTATTCCTGCTCTCTCTGTGATGTATAAAGAGAAGTTTTGTCCTGTGGGAAGGCTTAAGGCTGGAACTTGTACTAGGGCCTGCTTTAAGGTTTTGAAGGCCGTTTCTGCCTCTGGTTCCCATTCTACTAGATGAGTATTTGCCTTCTGGGTCTCCTTGATTAGAGTATAGAGGGGCCTGGCTATCTCGTTGTATCCAGGGATCCATAGTCGACAAAAGCCAGTGATTCCAAGGAACCCACAACTGTTTTAATGTCTTAGAGCGAGGATAAGCCAGTATAGGCTGTATTCATTCCTTGCTGAGGGCCCTGGTTCCTCTGGCTAAGATTAGGCCTAGATATTTGACTTGTAGGCAGAGCTGGGCCTTTGATTTATACACCTTGTACTCTTGATTAGCTAGAAAGTTCAAGAGATCCAGAGTAGCCTGCTGGCATGACGCTTCCAAACTGGTAGCCAAAAGTGAATCATCCACATACTGAAGGACCAGAGTGCCTGGACTTGAGAAGTGGCCTGGATCTTGCCCCAGTGCCTGACCAAACAGATGAGGGCTATCCCTAAATGCTTGGGGCAAGACCGTCCATGTAAGTTGGGATGTGTGGTCTTGTGGGATCCTCAAAGGCAAAGAGAAACTGGGAGTCAGAGTGCAGGGGAATACAGAAGAAGGCATCCTTGAGGTCCAGAACTGTGAACCATTCTGCTTCCTCTGGTATTTGAGAGAGCAGGGTATAGGAGTTGGGTACAACTGGATATAGAGGAATTACTGCCTCAATGATGAGTCTAAGATCTTGTGCTAGTCTCCACTGACCGTTTGGTTTTTGTACTCCTAGAATTGGGGTGTTGCAGGGACTGCTGCATTTTCTTACTAAGTCTTGAGCTTTTAAATGTCTAACAATATCCTGTAATCCTTTGTGAGCTTCAGGCCTTAAGAGATATTGCCTTTGATAAGGAAAAGTGGTGGGGTCTTTTAGCCTGATTTGGACTGGGGGGGCATTTTTTGCCCTTCCGAATTGTCCTTCTGATACCCAGACTTCAGGATTGATTCCCTCCTCAAGCAGGGGACAACAAATGGTTAACTTGTTCCCCATATTCACGTAGATGATAGCTCCAGCTTTGGCTAATATGTCCCTCCCTAATAAGGGTGTGGGACTTTCAGGCATAATGAGAAAGGCGTGTGACAAAAGCAAAGTCTCCCAATTACAACTGAGGAGGTGGGAGAAATACCTGGTTAAAGGCTGTCCCAGGATTCCTCGGATGGTAACGGACCTCAAGGACAGCTCTCTGGGACAGGAGATTAACACTGAGAAAGCCGCACCAGTGTCCAGGAGGAAGTCAATTTCCTGGCCCTCAATGGTTAAACATACCCGGGGTTCAGTGAGGGTGATGACATGAGCTGGCGCTTGCCCTGGGCACCCTCAGTCCTTTTGTTGGATCATCTGGTTGGGGGCTTCTGACCCAGAGAAACTTTGCACCTTCCAGTGATTGGCTCGGCATAGTGGACATGGGCGAGGGGGCAGCTTGTTTCTTGTTGGACAATCTTTTTTAAAGTGTCCTTGTACACCACACTGATAACAAACCCTACCGGGTGATTGGCCTGCTCCATTTTCTGTCCTTTCTGAACTACCAAGGTTTGTTTGTCTGAGGGCCATGACTAAGGCTGCAGCCTTTCTCTGATCTCGCTTTTCCTTTTTGGCCTGCTCCTCTTGGTCCCTATTATAGAAGACCGAAGTTGCCAGGTTTAATAATGCCTCCAGATTTTGTTCAGGGCCCAGGGCTCGCTTTTGGAGCTTTCTCCTGATATCTGCAGCTGATTGGGTAATAAACTTATCTTTTAGGATCAATTGACCCTCGAGGAAGTCAGGTGACAGGGGAGTATATTTTCTTAAGGCCTCCCATAGCCACTTGAGGAAGGCAGAAGGATTTTCTTCCTTTCCCTGAGTTATGGTGGACATCACTGAATAATTTATGGGCTTTTTCCTAATTCTCCTTAGTCCTTCTAGAACACAGGTCAGCAGATGTTTATGACTCCAGTCCCCATGATGTGAGTCTAGGTCCCATTGGGGATCCATACTGGGGACGGCTTGCTGACCAGTAGGGAATTTGTCCCTTTCTTTGGCTGTCATTCTATCATCCACTTGACTAAGATACCAGGTATCTCCAAACTCTCGGGCTGCAGCTAAAGCCACATTCTTTTCATTAAAGGCCAGGGTTTGATCTAACAATAGCATGACATCTCTCCAAGTGAAATGGAAGGTTTGCCCTAGACCCTGTAGGACATCTATATACCTTTCAGGATCATCTGAAAACGCCCCCAGGTCTGCCTTGGTCTGCTTTAAATCAGAGAGGGAGAAGGGGACATGTACCCAGGTTGGGCCAAATTCCCCTCACCCTACAGCTTGAAGAGATCATAACCGATAGCCCAGGGGTTTTTGTGGTCTCTTGGAGATTTCTTTACTTCTTTCCTTCTGGGTGGGGGAGATTAGAGGAGGATTATCATTAATAGGAAGGGGAGCTGTAGGGAGGCTAGGATATGGGGGTAAGCTGAGAGGTCCTCCTGTGGGATTTAAATTGCAAGCTTTGCATAGTTGTGAATTCTCCTTCAATGAAAAGAAAGCTTGGACATAAGGTATTTCACTCCATTTGCCTTCCCTCTTACAGAAAAGGTCAAGCAGGAGGACAGTATTGTAATTTATACTTCCCTCAGGTGGCCATTTTTTCCCATCAGAGAGAGAATATTGGGGCCAGGCCATAGTGCAGAAAAAAAATAAGCCGCTTCTTTTTCAGGGTTTGTGGGTCAAATTGGTCTCAATGGCTTAGGATGCATTTCAAGGGTGAGCCTGTTGATGCCTGAGTGTTTCCCATCTGAAAGAAAAAACCGCCCATGGTTTTGGTTTGTTTGTTCCCCCCACTGGCCCAAGAACCCACAACGGTCCCTGGACCCTGCTGATAGGAACAGTTGTGCTCACCGACGCAGCAGCAGAAACCCTAGTTTTCCTCTTAGACCACAAAGAGGACCAAGGAAGGTCAGATTTAGTGGCCCTTACCGACACATTCTCAGAAACCTGTTAGAGTCCTAAGTGTTCTCCTGCTAGTATTGGGACCTTACCCCTGTCCTATAAAGATATTATGCCCAAAAAGCCCGGGTGTGGTGGCTCACGCCTGTAATCCCAGCACTTTGGGAGGCCGAGGTGGGCGGATCACCTGAGGTCAGGAGTTCGAAATCAGCCTGGCCAACATGGTGAAACACTGTCTCTACTACAAAATACAAAAATTAGCCAGGCATGGTGGCAGGCGCCTTAGTCCCAGCTACTTGGGAGGCAGAGGCAGGAGAACCATTTGAACCCGGGAGGTGGAGGTTGTAGTGAGCCGAGATCAAGCCATTGCACTCAAGCCTGGGGGACAAGAACGAGACTTCTCTCAAAAAAAAAAAAAAAAAAAGATGTTATGCCCCCAAAAATGAAGTGGAGGGCCATATCCTGAGGGAGGGAAGGGATCTCCAGGGTTGGAAGAGTGACGCCTTCTGTCCTCGCTTCTCATCATATGAATAGGAAGGATATCATTTCTGAGGCTCCCCATATCCTAGCTTCAGGAATAACTTTTGTTAGGCCTGCTAGTCTGAGGAGGGATCCTAAAATTCCAGATAGTGCCCCCCCCACCACAGACAGGGCTTTGGGCAGAAAATATGTCTTTCTGATTGCTGAGCCCAGGTACCTAAAGAAGGGAACAGAGTCCTGAAGTTTATACTAGAAATCATTCTTCTAGGAGAAACTAGAAAAGCACCGGAGACAGGGAGTGGTTTTTAAAAGTGGGACAAGTCTCGGAGAAGAGAGGTGGGAGGAAGTTTGTCTGATAGGGGTTGAGACCCAGGAGGCAAGAATCAGGATAGATAGGATAGATGGGCGAGTCTTGTTTGGGTGACATGACTTTGAGAGTTCTGCTCATGGCTACAGGGTCAACCAACTTTTTGTCGGGACCCCAGAGCTGAATGGCTTTCCTCTCTGTTGACCCTCAGCTCAGTCCAGAAGTATAGGAAAAGTGGAAACTGGTTCTAGTTAAACCAACACTCCCAACTCCTAAGAGTTGGGGGTTGTTAGACAGCGCTTTCCCAGAAAGCCTGACACCCGTGTCTTTATTCTGGCGGCTGCGCTAGTTGCTTTTAACTGGCCAACAGGTGCCTGGTATTTAGCCCCTGAATGCTAAGGAAAAATAGGACAGACTAGCAAGCGAAAGGGGTCCAATGGTACCCACTGCTTGGCGATAGTCCCATCTGGGTTGCCAGGATGTGTCTGGAGTTGGTTCCTTCCAGTGAGTAGTTGGTCTCACTGACTTCAAGAATGAACCCATGGACCTCCACGGTGAGTGTTACAGCTCTTAAAGGTGGCACGGACCCAAAGAGTGAGCAGCAGCAAGATTTATTGTGAAGAGCAAAAGAACGAAGCTTCCACAGTGTGGAAGGGGACCCGAGCAGGTTGCAGCTGCTGGCTGGGGTGGCCAGGTTTTATTTCCTTATTGGTCCCCACCCACATCCTGCTGATTGGTCCATTTTACAGAGTGCTGATTGATCCATTTACAATCCTTTAGCTAGACACAGAGTGCTGATTGGTGCATTTTTACAGAGTGCTGATTGGTGCATTTACAATCCTTTAGCTAGACACAGAGCACTGATTGGTGCATTTACAATCCTTTAGCTAGACACAGAGTGCTAATTTGTGTGTTTTACAGAGTGCTGATTGGTGCATCTACAGTCCTTTAGACACAGAGTGCTGATTGGTGCGTTTACAATCCTTTAGCTAGACAGAAAAGCTCTCCAAGACCCCACTTGACCCAGGAAGTCCAACTGGCTTCACCTCTCAGTATGACACTGCTAGTTGTACCACTGCATATTGAATCAATGTCATACTGGTGGACTTTTATGTTACGTTTAATTTTTTGCTCTTGCAGACTGTTTCAGTGAATATTTTTGTACATGTGTCATTTAAAATATATACTTATAGGCCTGGTGTGGTGGCTTATGCTTGCAATCCCAGCACTTTGGGAGGCTGAGGCAGGCAGATCTCCTGAGGCCAGGAGTTCGAGACCAGTCTGGCCAACATGGCAAAACACTGTCTCTACAAGAAGTACAAAAATTAGCCGGGCATGGTGGCACATGCCTGTAGTTCCAGCTACCTGGGAGGCTGAGGCAGGAGAATCGCTTGAACCCGGGAGGCGGTGGTTGCAGTGAGCCAAGATCCCGCCACTACACTCTAGCTGAGGTGACAGAGTGAGAGAGTGTGTGTGTGTGTATCTATATTTATATATATTTACTTATAGAATATATAGAATAAATTCATAGACTATATGTAGAATGAATACGTATAGAATACATTCCTTGAAGCAGAATTTCTAGATCAATGAATATGGCACTAACAATTTTGATTGGCCATGAGGAAGCTCTATCCAGTGATCTCTTGAACACTGCGGCTGTGAGCCATCCCCTTCCTCAGAGTCTCTGCTGTTGCTATCAAGGGCAACTGTTTCCACTTGCAGAATCCTCCCTCTTTTCTGGAGTATGTGATAAAACGTCTTATCTAGTGGATTTGTATAAATCCTTCATGCACGGAGAATGCTTTGTATATGTGGTGTAATGTGGCTGATTCAACTTTTTTTTTTCCCACAACCTTTTACTTGTCATCATAATCCTGGTTATGGAAGCCCTCTGCTGACTTCCTGGCATCTTCCTTCTTTTCCTCTGTTTCGTTCTCCCTCCTCCTCCTCCTCCACTACCAGCAGACTTCATATAATTTCACCCACTAAAAGGACACTTTTTTTCCTTTTCTTTTTCTTCTCCTCCTCTCCTTAATTTCAACTCCACTAGGCTACAGTTCCCAGTTATTCAATCAAATGAATCTAGGTGTTGCTGTACAGCTATTTTGTAGACGTGATTAAAGTCCACAGCCATTTGACTTTAAGTAAGGGAGATTATCCTTGATAATCTGGGTGAGTCTGATTCAATCTGTTGAAAGGCCTTAAGACCAGAGCTGAAGGCCCTGTGAACAGCATTCTCCCTGTGAACAGTAGCTTTAGCATGTGCCTGAGAGTTCCAGCCTGCTCTTCTTGATGGCCCACCCTACGGATTTCAGACTCGGATTTCACCCTACAGATTTCACTCCCTACAACAGTGTCAGCCCATTTCTTGCAATGAATCTCTTCATATATATCTTCTACTGGTTCTGTTTCTCTGATTGAACCCTGACTGATACATCCTTCAAGGTATTTCCTCCATCCAGTCTGGGAACTCATTTCATTGATAAGACAAGCATAGGGAGGGACTCCTCAGACCCTTTTATCTGCCCCTCAAGGGGAAAACCAATTTCAGTGAATAATTACAGAGAACTACCATTGCTTCTGATAGAAAATAAAACGTTCTTCAGGGCCCAGAAAGAGTTTCCCAGTGTCAGGAGCCATGTGCCATGGTAGTCAAATGGAACCACCCTATTGTTGCTTAGTTGGTTGGCTGATGTCAAAATGCTGTTAATTGCATAAAAAAGAGAGTAGGCCAGGCACATTGGCTCATGCCTGTAGTCTCAACTATTAATATTTCGGAGGCTGAGGTGGGAGGCTTCAGCCCAGGAAATCAAGGTTGCAATGAGCTGTGATTGAGCCACTGCACTGCAGCCTGGGTGACAGAATGAGACCCTGTCTCAAAAAAAAAAAAAAAAAAAAAAAAGAAAAAAAAAGAAAAGAAAAGAAAGTAAAAATGATTGAACATAAAAATGAAGGTGGGAAAAGTCTAAAATATCTATGAGGCTGGACACGGTGGCTCATGCCTATAATCCCAGCATTCTGGGAGGCCGAGACAGGTGGATCGCTTGAGCTCAGGAGTTTGAGACCAGCCTGGGCAACATGATGAAACCCCATCTCTACCAGAAATACAAAAAATTAGCTGGGCATGGTGGCTTGTGCCTGTGATCCAACTACTTGGGAGGCTGAGATGGGAGGATTGCTTGATCCCGGGAGGCAGAGGTTGCAGTGAGCTGTGATCATGCCACTGCACACCAGCCTGGGCAACAGAGCGAGACCCCATCCCAAAAAAAAAAAAAAAAGAAAGAAAAAATATGTATGTATATAAAATATGAGTCCATACTGATACAAATAAGTGATTAAATAAATAGATAAATAAATGGGGGAGAATAGACAAATCTTTAATGCAGAAAGATTCCAAGTAATTTAGGTAGATATTCTGCCCTCAGGGAGGAGGAGCATTACTCTCTATTCCTTAAGCATGGGCTGCAAACAATGACTTCCTTCGAAAGAGTACAGTGTGGAAAGGGGTGAGAAGAGTAACTTTGCAGTGGAGAAACCTCACAAACACTACCTCAGCCAGATGATGATCAACATCAACAGTGGAAAGTCATGTTGATAGTATGTATCCTATGACGTGATGAAAACGGTACCCTACCTCTGTGGTCTTCCTCTCCCAAATGCATACCCCAGTTTAATCATGAGGAAAACATCAGAAAAATCTCAATTGAGGGATATTCTTCAAAATTCCTGGCCAGTGCTCCTCAGAAATATCAAGGTCATCAACAACAAGAAAAGTCTGAAAAGGTGTCACAGCTGAGGAGAAATGACAACTAAATGTTATGTGGTGTCCCGGATGGGATCCTGGAATAGAAAAAGGACAGTAGGTAAAAACCAAAGAAATCTGGCTAAGCGAGGTGGCTCACGCCTATAATCTCAGCACTTTGGGGGTCCGAGGCAGGCGGATGACCTGAGGTCAGGAGTTCCAGACCAGCCTGACCAACATGGAGAAACTCCATCTCTACTAAAAATACAATATTAGCCAGGTGTGGTGGCGTATGCTTGTAATCCCAGCTACTTGGGAGGCTAAGGCAGGAGAATCGCTTGAACCCAGGAGGCAGAGGTTGCGGTGAGCTGAGATCACACCACTGCACTCTAGCCTGGGTGACAGAGCGAGACTCTGCCTCAATAATAATAATAATTTTTAAAAAATGAGCCAGGCATGGTGGCGCGTGCCTGTAATCCCAGCTACTCCGGAGGCTGAGGCAGGAGAATCCCTTGAACCCGGGAAGTGGAGGTTGCAGTGAGCTGAGACCATGCCATTGTACTCCAGCTTGGACAACAAGAGTGAAACTCTGTCTCAAAAAAATAAATAAAAATAAAAATAAATAAATAAATAAATAAATAATCAGCTGGGCATGATGGTGCATGCCTTTAGCCCCAACTACTTGGGAGGCTGAGGTGAGAGGGTTACTTGAGCTCAGGAGTTTGAGGCTACAATGATAGCGTCACTGCACTCTAGCCTGGGCGACAGAGTGAGACCTCATCTAAAAAAAAAAAAAAAATTGGGGTGGCGCGGTGGCTCACGCCTGTAATCCCAGCACTTTGGGAGGCCGTGGTGGGTGGATCATGAGGTCACGAGATAGACATCATCCTGGCTAACACGGTGAAACCTCGTCTCTACTAAAACTATATATATATATATATATGTATATATGTATACACACACACACACACACACACACACACATATATATATAAAATTAGCAGGGCGTGGTGGCGGGCACCTGTAGTCCCATCTACTTGGGAGGCTGAGGCGGGAGAATGGCGTGAACCCGGGAGGCGGAGCTTGCAGTGAGCCGAGATCACGCCACTACACTCCAGCCTGGGTGACAGAGCAAGACTCCATCTCAAAAAAAAAAAAAAAAATTACTATATATTCCAGCAATTCTACTCTTATGTTTCTACCCAAAAGAATTGAAAACAAGTATTCAAACCAAAATTCGTACACAGATGTTCACAGCAGCACTATTCACAATGGCTAAAAGATGGAAAAAAGCAAAATGTCCATCAATGGATGAATGGCATATCCCATAGAACTGAATAGTATTGGCCGGGCGCGGTGGCTCACGCCTGTAATCCCAGCACTTTGGGAGGCCGAGGCAGGCGGATCACAAGGTCAGGAGATCGAGACCATGGTGAAACCCCGTCTCTACTAAAAATACAAAAAATGAGCCGGGCGCAGTGGCGGGCGCCTGTAGTTCCAGCTACTCGGGAGGCTGAGGCAGGAGAATGGCGTGAACCCAGGAGGCGGAGCTTGCAGTGAGCCAGGATCGCGCCACTGCACTCCAGCTTGGGCGACAGAGCGAGACTCCGTCTCAAAAAAAAAAAAAAGAACTGAATAGTATTCCACCATATACTGATACATGCTACAACATAGATGAACTTCAAAAATGTGCTATGTAGAAAAAAGACAGACACAAAGGTCACACATTGTATGATTCCATTTGCATTAAATATCCAGAATAGATAAATCCGTACACAGAACGCAGATTAGTGGTTTCTAGAGCCTTGGGGGAGGGAGGAATGGGGAATGACTTCTTGATGGGTATAGGGTTTACATATGGGGTGATGAAGCTGTTGTGAAACTAGATAGAGATGATTATTATACAACTTCATGAATATACTAAATGTCACTGAACTGTACACTTTCAAATGGTTAATCTTATGTTTTATGTGAATTTTACATCAATTTTTTTTGAGACAGGTCTAACTCTGTCACCCAAACTGGAGGGCAGTGACATGATCAGGGCTCACTGTAGCCTCAGCTTTCTGGTCTCAAGAGACCCTTCCACCTCAGCCTCCCAAGTGGCTGGGACTACAGGTGTACACCACCATGCCCAGCTAAATTTTTATATTTTGTAGAGATGAGGTCTCATTATGTTGCCCAAGCTGGTCTCGAACTCCTGGCCTCAAGTAATCCTCTCACCTTAGGATCACAAATTGCTGGAATTATGGGTGTGAGCCACCATGCTTGGCCACATCAACTTTTTAAAAAGAGGAATGCATCAAATGCATAGAGGAAGCTGAGACTACAGGTGTGTGCCACCAAGCCCAGCTAATTTTTGAATTTTTTGTAGAGTTGGAGGAGAGAGGTTCTCCCTGTGCTGTCCAGGCTCGTCTTGAACTACTGGGCTTAAGTGATCCTCCCACCTCAGCCTCCCAAAGTGCTGGGATTACAGGTGTGAGACACTGTACCTGGCCAGAAGTGATGTTTGAATTGAGTTGTTAATCAATTTGTGAATCGCTTAGCAAACATTTATTGTGTGCACACTAAATGCTAGTCAGTGAGGTAGGCATTGAGGTGATATAAATAGATATAGGCCAGGTGTGGTGGCTCACACCTGAGGCATGAGAATCACGTGAATTCGGGGGCAGAGATTGCAGTGAGTCGAGATGGCGCCACTGCACTCCAGCCTGGGTGACAGAGTGAGACTCTGTCTCAAAAAATTTAAATAAAATAACGCATAAATAGATATAGTAGATATAGATACCTATATCTATGCATATATTAATATTCTCTCTCTCTCTCTCTCCATATATATATATATATATATATATATATATGAATTCAGATCTTATCTGCCCCCTCCGAGAGCTCACTATATAGTTGGGAGAGACAAACACATAAATAGGCAATTATAGTACCTTGTGGTACATGCAATGGTAGATGTATATACAAGGTATTATGGAAGTAAGGAGGAGCAGCACCCATCACAGCCTGGGGGTGCTTTAAAAGAATTATTAGAAAGTGGCCAATTGGTCAAGTGGCCAAGGTGCGGTGGCTCATGCCTGTAATCCCAGCACTTTGGGAGGCTGAGGTGGGAGGATCGCTTGAGCCCAGGAGTTCAAGACCAGCCTCGACAATATAGCAAGCCCCTGTCTCTACAAATAATAACAATAATGATAATAAAATCAGCATGGCATGGTGGCATGTGCCTGTAGTCCCAGCTACTCAGGAAATTGAGACGGGAGGATCGCTTGAGCCCAGGAGGTCGAGGCTGCAATGAGCCATGATCACACTACTGCACTCCAGGCTGTGTGACAGAGCAACACCCTGTCTCTGGAAAAAAAAAAAAAAAAAAGAAGAAAAGAAAAAAAGAAAGTGGCCAAGTGAAGAGGGGAAGGAAGGTCATTTTAGGCAGAACACAAATAAAGGTATAGAGCTAGGAGATAGAAGATACATATGGAGAGACAGAGTGAGAGAGTGTGTGTGTGTGTGTGTGTGTGCGCGCGCGTGTGCGTACATATGCATAGGAAGTAATTACAAGTGGTTCCATCTTATCTTGAATTTTCTTTTCTTTTTTTTTTGAGATGGGGATTTCACTCTGTTGCTGAGGCTGGAGTGCGTGGCATGATCTTGGCTAACTCCAACTTACTCCTCCTGGGCTCAAGCAATCCTCCTGCCTCAGCCTCCTGAGTAGCTGGGACTATGGGGGCGTGCCACATAGTCGGCACATAGTCGCCACAGCCAACTAAATTTTTTTTTTTGTAGAGGTGGGGTCTCGCCATGTTACCCAGGCTGGTCTTGAACTCCTGGACTCAAGTGATCTGACTGCCTTGGCCTCCCAAAGTGCTGGGATTACAGGCATGAGCCACTGTGCCTGGCCAAGTGGTTCCATCTTGTAAAAGAAAAAAATCAAACTAGGAAGTGGTAAGTCATGGGTTTCAAACAAGTGAACAACAGGCTTATGTTTTAGATAAATCCTTCTTTTAACAGTGTGACGTCTAAGATTAGAAGAGGAACAAAACTGGAGGCAGGGAGACTAATAAGAAGACTGTTGCAATAATCCAGATGAAAAATGATCAGGGTCTTAGCCAGGCAGGGAAGTGGTAATTGTGATAAAAAGGAAAGGTCAGAATCAAGAAATGCTTAGATGGTAAAATTAACAGGATTTGAGCATTGATTGGATATTGGTGGTGAGACAGCGTTAAAGATAACTCCAGGTTCCTGTTCTGTGTGATGGAGTGTGGATTTGTCAGAGATGTTAGTTGAGAGCAACAAAGGCTGACTCAGCATAAAGAGTATTATTATTATGATGATTATTTTTGAAGGATATTAGGAGCTGGGCATGGTGGCTCACACCTGTAATCTCAGCACTTTGGGAGACCAAGACTGGAGGATCATTTGAGCCCAAGAGTTCGAAATCAGCCTGGGCAACTTAGTGAGACCCCGTTTCTAAAAAAAACAAAAATAATAGGCTGGGTGTGGTGGCTCATGCCTTAATCCCAGCACTTGGGGAGGCTGAGGCGTGTAGACAACTTGAGGCCAGGAGTTTGAGACCAGCCTGGCCAACACAGTGAAACCCTGTCTCCACTAAAAATACAAAAATTAGCTGGGTGTGGTGGTGCATACCTGTAATCCCAGCTACTCAGGAGGTGGCTGAATGAGGCAGGAGAATCTCTTGAACCTGGCAGGCAGAGGTTGCAGTGAGCCAAGATTGCACCACTGCACTCCAGCCCGCGTGACAGAGTGAGACTCTGTCTCATGATGATAATAATAATAATAATAATAATAATAATAATGATAATTTAAAAAATTAACTCAGTGTGGTGGCACACACCTGTAGTCCCAGCTACTCAGGAGGCTGAGTCAGGAGGATCACTTCAGCCCAGAAAGTTGAGGCCACAGTAAGCCATGATCACGCCACTGTACTCCAGCCTGGCTGACAGAGCAAGATCCTATCTCTTAAAAAGAAAAAAAGGATATTGGGGAGCTCCCACAATTGTTGGGAGAGCTGGAGAATCAGCTTAGAGGCTCAGCTTTCAGGAACAATGCCTGAAACCACTGCAGAAGTGGCTGGATGATATAGGTGCCCCCACTGCTGTGAGAAATCAACCTTGAAAACACTAGAAATTCCCTAGTGGAAAAAAAAAAAAAAAAAAAAAAAAGGAAGAGAAGCTCCAAACTCCACATATCCACATAGAGCAGGTTTCCTCACAAGGTCATAAGGAAGACTGGCAAATATCTCTGACTTACACTGCGGAGCTGGGGCTCATAACATGGACATTCTTCCATATATAGAAAAGCTTTTCAAATTCTGAGGGCAGCCACAGTGTGACGCAGATGGTGCCGCTATGAACCAATGTAGAGAATAGAAGAGTTTGGGGGCAGGAGTGAGAAGTTCCATTTTTAACATGTGGTATTTCAGGTGTCTGTAGAACATTCAGATATAGATGTCTAGCAGGTGGTGAGATATTTAAAGTCCTTAGCATTCAGGTAGCAGTTAAAACAATAAAAATGGGTAGGATGGTCCAGGGAGAGCATGTAGATTGAGATGAGAAGAAGAAAGAAAACAGAATCCTGGGTGTGGGAAAGAAAGCTTGCCTGGATTCTTGGTGCCCCTATAAAAGGCCCTAGCTGGCAGGCGTGATGGCTCACGCCTGTAATCCCAGCACTTTGGGAAGTTGAGGAGGGCGGATCACCTGAGGTTGGGAGTTCGAGACCAGCCTGACCAACATGGAGAAACCTCGTCTCTACCAAAAATACAAAATTAACTGGGCGTGGTGGGTGCATGCCTGTAATCCCAGCTACTTGGGAGGCTGAGGCAGGCGGATCACCTGAGGTTGGGAGTTCGAGACCAGCCTTACCAACATGGAGAAACCCCGTCTCTACTAAAAATACAAAATTAGAAACCCCGTCTCTACTAAAAATACAAAATTAGCTGGGCATGGTGGCGCATGCCTGTAATCCCAGCTACTTGGGAGGCTGAGGCAGGAGAGTCGCTTGAACCTGGGAGGCAGAGGTTGTGGTGAGCCGAGATTGCACCATTGCACTCCAGCCTGGGCAACAAGAGCGAAACTCTGTCTTGGGGTGGGGGAAAAAAAAAGCTCTAGCCGACTAGGCTACAGGAATTTATACAATATAGAGAATGTTTGTTTTTGCTTCCCCTAGACACATTTCACTTTTCACATACCATGAGGATGATTTCTGTAGTAGCCATTTGTCTAGCTAATTGCCCTGTTCTAAAAAGAAAAAAACTTCTCCCCAAGAGATCCAAATGCTTACAGTCAGGGCTAGGTCCCTAGGGGCCAGGACCACTGGATCGCTATTTTCCTAGGTATTTACGCTTCAAAAGGGATGAAGCCCAGACCTTGGAGACATCACTAGGCTGTAAAATCTGGAGACAGAAATCTGGCCCTTGGAAAGATGTGTTTACATTATAAAAGGTTAAGGTAAGAACTAGAATCATTTCAATCCCATCTTCAAGGAGTGAAAGGTTTTTTAGAAGGGAGCAAGACAGCTGTCTCTCTCCCCTGTATAAATGGAGAAAATCCACTGTTCTTCATTCCTCTATGGGGTGAAACTTGTAACTCACCCAGGAAGTTTCCAACAGTTCTCATGGTGTCACCTGTGGGTCTAGGTGTAGGGAACCTACGTGACAATGTGACTTTGGCTGTTGCTCTGTTCGTGAGTATTAATAAAGAACTTTTGGCTGGGTGCAGTGGCTCATGCTTGTAATCCCAGCACTTTGGGAGGTTGAGGTGGGCGGATTGCTTGAGCTCAGGAGTTCAAGACCAGCCTGGGCAACATGGTGAGATGCTGTCTCTACTAAAAATACAAAAAAATAGCCAGGTATGGTGGCACATGCCTGTAGTCTCAGCTACTCAGGAGGCTGAGGTGGGAGAAACACTTGATCCTGGGAGGCAGAGGCTGCAGTGAGCTGAGATGTGCCACCACACTCCAGCCTGGGTGACAGAATGGGACCTTGTCTCAAAAAAAAAAAAAAGAAAAGAAAAAAAAATTGGGAGGGCCAGGTGCTCACGTCTATAATCCCAGCACTTTGGGAGGCTGAGGCGGGCGGAGGTCAGAAGATAGAGACCATCCAGCTAACATGGTGAAACCCTGTCTCTATTAAAAAATACAAAAAATTAGCCGGCCGTGGTGGCGGGCGCCTGTAGTCCCAGCTACTCAGGAGGCTGAGGTAGGAGAATGGTGTGAACCTGGGAGGCGGAGCTTGCAGTGAGCCAAGATCACACCACTGCACTCCAGCCTGGGCCACAGTGCAAGACTCCGTCTCAAACAAACAAAAAACAACTCTTCTGATCCAGATGCTTCAGGTTTCTTTAGTATTCACACATACAAAGTACTTCATTGTATGAGTATCTCAGACACTTCACCATTCTTGACAAAACACTGGGGGACACTAACATTTAAGTGGTGGAAAGAGGAAGAGGAGATCAAAAAGGAGACCAAATAGGAATGGTCAGAAGTACACACGGAATAGGCCGGGCACGGTGGCTCATGCCTGTAATCCCACCAGCACTTTCGGAGGCCGAGGCAGGTGGATAACTTGAGGTCAGGAGTTCGAGACTAACCTGACCAACATGGCAAAACCTTGTCTGTACTAAAAATACAAAAATTTGCCAGGCATGGTGGCTCATGACCGTAGTCCCAGCTACTTAGGAAGATGAGCCAGGAGAATTGCTTGAACCTGGGAGGTGGAGGTTACAGTGAGCCGAGATTGTGCCATTGCACTCCAGCCTGGACGACAGAGCACGACTCCATCTCAAAACAAACAAACAAACAAACAAAGAAACTACATGGCACATACAGAATAACTAGGAAACTGAATTAATTCAAGGTGATAGAAGTCAATGAATAGGAACTTTCAATGAGGATGGAATGATTGGCAGTGTTCAAATGCTGGAGAGGTCCAGCAACATTAAGAGTGAAAAGTACCTATTGACTTTGGCAGTTTGGAGGTCACTTTGCTAAAAGCAATTTCAGTGGAACCATTTTCTAGTACAGTAGGTAGGGGTATGAATGGATTTCAGGAAGTAGAGACTGCAAATCAGACTATTGCTATTTGGAGAAGCTTAAAGCTGAGAAGGAAAGGAATTGGCACCTGATTAAGATTCAGGATTAAGGGAGAGTTTTGTAATTTTTTTCTTAATGGGTAAGGTCCTAACGTGTTTAAGGCTGAGGAACAGACACCACAGGTTGAAATAAGAGAATGGATAACTCATGGAGCAGGCTGCTGAAAGAGATGGAAAAAGATGGCATTTGGGACACAGGGGGATGGGTGGACCTGGAACAGGAAGATGGAATGGAGATAGGGATGGATGTAAATGTAGTGTTGCTTGTAGTCGTTCCACTGAGGCTGAAGACCATGTATTTCTAGTGGCACTGATTTGTATTGTTTTGTAGGGTAGAAACATCCAGATGAAGAAGGGAAGAAGAGTGGTTAGCTGTACCGACCCAAGGTTAGAGGTTTGTGGGGCTGGTGTGGTAGACAGGGATGAAAGGGAATTGAGGGCACTGGTGAGGGAGTAGTTCAGAGAGTCAAGCATGGGGTTAAGAAAGGTTGAAGCCAGGCATGGTGGCTCATGCCTATAATTCCAGCACTTTGGGAGGCCAGAGAGAGAGGATCACTTGAAGCCAGGAGTTCGAGACCAGCCTGGGCAACATAGTGAGACCCCCATCTATAAAAACATTTATTTAAAAAAATTAGCCAGGTGTGGTGGTGCCTGTGAGAGGTGAAGCCAGCTGGACTTTCTGGGTCGAGTGGGGACTTGGAGAACTCTTCTGTCTAGCTGAAGGATTGTAAATGCACCAATCAGCACTCTGTAAAAATGCACCAATCAGCACTCTGTGCCTAGCTAAAGGATTGTAAATGCACCAATCAGCACTCTGTAAAATGGACCAATCAGCACTCTGTAAAATGGACCAGTCAGCAGGATATGGGTGGGGACAAATAAGGGAATAAAAGCTGGCCACTCCAGCCAGCAACAGCAACCCGCTCAGGTCCCCTTCCATGCTGTGGAAGCTTTGATCTTTTGCTCTTCACAATTAATCTCGCTGCTGCTCACTCTTTGGGTCTGCATCACCTTTAAGAGCTGTAACACTCACCGTGAAGGTCCACGGCTTCATTCTTGAAGTCAGCGAGACCACGAACCCACCAGAAGGAACGAATTCTGGGCATACCTGTAGTTCAAGCTACCCAGGAAGTGGAAGCAGGAGGATCGCTTGAGCCCAGGAGTTCAAGGTTGCAGTAAGCTAGGATCATGCCTTTGCACTCTATCCTGGGTGACAGAGTGAGATCCCTGTCTAAAAAAGCAAACAAACAAATAAATAAATAAATAAAATAAAAAAATCTATTGAGAGGGGAAGGAAAAGAGGCCAGGAGGGACTGTCAGACTGGGAGAAAAAAGAGGGCTCAAAGGACTAGAGGAGTCCATATGAGGTTAAAAAACTAAACCAGAAAAAAACAAAACAAAACAAAAAAAACCTCACATGTGCGTGGGGGCCTGAGGGAGCAGAAAGGAGAGGGTGCTGTGGTTCAAATGAAATCCTGGGATTATAGATGTTAGAGGTGAGCAGTTCCAGACAACAATACAGTTCAAGATGTGGTGCTTTATGTGTGGCTGAAGTGGAACAGAGAAGGTAATTGAGAGAGTCAAGGAAATGAGAAGTTGCTGATTGTGTCGTCTTCATAGACAATGAGATCCCCTCGTAAAAGGGTCAGGAATTAGAGTCGGGAGGGAGATGATGGGCCACATGCCAGTATCTTTACTTAAAAAGAGGAGAGTGAAGAATATGTAAGAATTTGCTAGGCAGACTGGGATGGAGGGGATGGCCATTCTAGCGAGAGGGAGGAGACTGGGAAAAGACACGGTTGGAAGTGTGAAACAGCCTGATCTTTTTAGGGAACTAAAACCAGTATGAGTGACGCCAAGTGTGAGTACAGGAATGTGGCAGCGGATGAGACTGGATTAGTAGGCAGAGCTGACATATGGAGGGCCTCGTGCACTAAACCAAATGATGCAGAACCACTGAGGGGTTTTAAGCTGAGTATTGACTTAATTCTGGTTTCTATTTTAGATTTTCTAAGGTCAACTATGGAAAATTAGAGTCAGGTAGGAATAGAGCCCCAGAGACCAGTTACGGAGCTGTTGCAATTGCCCAAGCCAGGATGAGGGGCGTGGCACTGGCAGTGGAGTTGGAGGATGAATTCCAGAGCTATTTTGATATCCCACATGTGTTCTTGCAGCTCTACACCCTTTCACCTATTTTCAGCATGCAATGTGAGGCCTGGTAGGTTTTTCCGTTCAGTTTATGCTCTTTAATGTCCCAATTCTTCACCCCAGAGGCAGCCTTCAGACCTTTGAGGATGGGGTCCTTATCTCCACTATGCCCACTCCATAGGGCAGGAGATGAAATTATCCAAGGCTTTTTGGTCTCACTAATTTACTTTTCTTTACTTGCTTTTGTTTCCCTCTACCAAATTCTTCAGTTAATCTGAGGTAAGAATTTCATACCTTGAACATTATAGAATCAGGTTATTTCTTTTTCAGTGCTCTGTTGCCTAGAGGTTTGTATGTGACAAACTGAAAGGGCTAATACTATATATGAAAGTTACACTCAGTATATGAAACCGACAGACCCTCTCCCCCAACCCCCACTTAGCACTCTCCTTCCTTTTTCAGGGTTACTAATTGCCATTTGTAGTAGGCAAAATTCTAAGACGACCCCCAATATTCCCTCATCCCGGTGTATACATACTTTCTCCCTGTTACTTAGTCAAACACGAATCTAGAAACTGCTGTGAAGGGATTGTGCAGATGTAATTAAGTCAGCTGATTTTAAGAAATAAAGATTATCTTGGGTGAGCCTGACCTAATCAAGTGAACTCTTAAAAAGGACTGGGCTCTGCAGTCACAGAAAGACAAATACTGTTTAATTCCACCTATAGGACATATCTAAAGTAGTGAAATCCATAGAAACAGAAAGTAGAAGGGTTGTCACCAGGGGTTGGGGGAGGGAGGGAGTTTTTTTAAAATTTATTTTTATTAATTATTATTATTTTTTTCGAGACAGAGTCTCACTCCGTCATCCAGGTGGAAGTGCAGTGGTGCAATCTCAGCTCACTGCAGCCTCGACTTCCCAGGCTCAGGTGATCCTCCCACCTTAGCCTCTCGAGTAGCTGGAACTATAGGTTCGTGCCACAACGCCCAGCTAATGTTTTGCTTTTTTTTTTTTTTGAGAGTTGGGATTTCTCCATGTTGCCCAGGCTGGTCTCAAACTCCTGGGCTCAAGCAATCTGCCAGCCTCAGCCTCCGAAAGTGCTGGGATTAGAGGCATTAGCCACCGTGCCCAGCCTGAGCTGTTTTTGAATGGATAGAGATTCAGTTTTGTAAGATAGAAAAGTTCTGGAGATCCATTGCACAACAATGTGAATCTACTTAACACTACTGAACTGTACACTTAAAAAGGGTTAAGATGGGCCAGGTGCAGTGGCTCATGCCTGTAATGCCAACACTTCGGGAGGTTGAGGTAGGAGGATCACTTGAGCCCAGGAATTCAAGGCTACAGTGAGCTGTGATCACGCCACTGCATTCTAGCCTGAGTGACAGAGTGAGATCCCGTCTTAAAAAAAAAAAAAAAAAAGTTAAGGTGGTAAATTTTACATTGTGGGGTTTTTGGTTGCTGTTGTTCTTGTTGTTTTGAGATTCAGTCTTGCTCTGTTGCCCAGGCTGGAGTGCAGTGGCGCAATCTCAGCTCACTGCAACCTCCACCTCCTGGGCTCAAGTGATTCTCTTGCCTCGGCCTCCCCAATAGCTGAGACTACAGGCTCCTGCCACCACTCCCAGCTCATTTTTTAAAATTTAATTTATTTTTATTTTTATTTTTAGCAGAGATGTGGTTTCACCATGTTGACCAGGCTGGTCTCAAACTCCTGGGCTCAAGCAATCTGCCCGCCTCGGCCTCCCAAAGTGCTGGGATTACAGGCTGTTGTGTGTTTTTTAACCACAATTTTAAAAGGGCGGGAGAGAACTGGGCTATTTCTTGTGAGATTCAAAGCATGACAGGAATTTGACACAAGGGAGATTCTCCATTGCTGACTTTGAAGATGGAGGAGGCCACATCACAAGAATGTGGGGAGTAGAAGGTGGTTACTGGAGTCTGGGAAGTGTAGTGGAGGAGGAGGAAAGGTGGGATGGTTAATGGATAGAAAAATATAGTTGGATAGAATGAATAAGTTCTAGTATTTTATATCACAATAGGGTGACTACAGTCAATAATTTATTGTACATTTAAAAATAACTAAAAGAATATAGTTGGATTGTTTGTAACACAAAGGATAAATGCTTGAGGTGACAAATACCCCATTCACCCTGATGTGATTATTATGCATTGTATGCCTGTATCAAAATATTTCATGTACCCCATAATATATATGCCTACTATAGTACCCATAAAAATTAAAATTAAAAATTAAAAAACAAAACAAGACAAGGAGTGTGTGTGGCTTCTAACAGTTGAGAGCACCCACCACCCCAACTGCCAGCAAGAATGTGGGAACTTCAGTACCAAGGAACTAAATTCTGCCACAACTACATGAATTTGGAAGAGGACCTTGAGCCTCAGCTGAGTCTGAAGTGTGGCCAACACCTTGACCCTGAGCAGAGGACCCAGTTAACCTGTGCCTGGATTCTTGATCCATGGAAAGTGTAAGAAAATAAATGTGTGTGTGTGTGTGGGCGGGGGGGGGGGGGGGGTTATTGTTTTTTGAATGAATTTTTATTTAGAGATAAAGTATTGCTACATTGCCCAGGCCGGAGTGCAGTGGCTGTTCACAGGTGTGATCATATCACATTACAGCTCCAAACTCCTGGGCTCAAGCAATCCTCCTGCCTGAGGCTCCCAAGTACCTGGTACTACAAGTGCACACTACTGTACCCTTAAATAAAAATTTAAAAAAAAATTAAGAATGGGCACAGTAGTCCCAGTACTTTGGGAAGCTGAGGCAGGCAGATTGCTTGAGCCCAGAGTTCCAGACCAACCTGGGCAACACGGTGAAACTCCCATCTCTATTTTAAAAATGTATATATATATATATACACAACATATCTACGAACAGGTAAGAAATTCTTATACAATTAATTTCCAGAAGTGTACAAGAAATCACTTTCTTTGTTTTTGAGATGGAGTCTTGCTCTATTGCCCAGGCTAGGAGTGTCAGTGGGCATGAACTTGCCTACTGCAACCCTCTGCCTTCCGGCTCAAGTGATTCTCCCCTGCCCTTGAAGCTCCCAAGTAGCTGGGATTTCACAGGCGAGTGCCACCATGCCCAACTAATTTTTTTGTATTTTAGTAGAGACGGGGTTTCACCATGTTGCCCAGGGTGGTTTCCAACTCCTGAGCTCAGGCAATCTGCCCACCTCAGCCTCCCAAAGTGTTGGGATTACAGGCGTGAGCCACCGTGCCAGGCCAAGAAATCACTTTGTTTACAAACCAAAATCCATTGAAATCAATAGAATTGGGATAATTCTGTGGGATTCTAAATACAAATGGTACACACCTGATTTGAAACAATACAGAAAAAGGTGGAAGCACTATAGAAGTCTGATTGCAAATGCTAATTTTAAGTAACACTCCAAATATGACTATAAAATTTCTTTAATTCAATGTATACTTATTACAATTTTTTTTTTTTCAGACATTAGAATCTCGCCTTGGTTCCCAGGCTGAGATGCAGTGGCATAGTCTCCGCCCCACTGCAACCTCTGCCTCCCGGGTTCAAACAATTCCCTCCTGCCTCAGCCTCCCCGGCAGCCGGGCTACAGGGCGCAAGGCCAACATGCCTAGATAATTTTTATTTTTTAGGGTTTCATTGCAGCATAGATGGTCTTGATCTCCCTGACCCTCGATCTGCCCACTCAGCCTCCCCAAAGTGCTGGGATTACAGGCGTTGAGCCACCGCGACTCCAAATAGAGCAATGAAAATTCTTATAGAATTTTATAATAAGTAGCCAGGTCTAAAGTGGCTCACGCCTGTAATCCCAGCACTTTGGGAGCCGAGGGCAGATCACTTAGGTTTGCAGATCAAGACCATCCTGGCTAGCACGGGGTGAAACCCCGCCTCTACTAAACACGAATAGGCGGGCAGGGCGCAGACTCTGTGGTTCCAAGGCCGAGGCTGGTTTCAGGATAATGGCGGAACCTGGGAGGTGGAGTTTTGCAGTGAGCCGAGATTGTGCCACTGCATTTCCAGCCCGGGCAACAGAGCGAGACTCTGTCTTGAAAACAAATAATAATAATAATAATTTTTCATTACTTCTAAATGTAGTGTTTGGAACATTCTGTCTTCAGAAACAGCAACTACATATTTTGCCATGTTATAATTGATTAATAAAAAGGATGTTTATAAAAAGGTTAAAAAGTATTATAAAAAACTAAATTTGTGATTGCTAATGTACCAATACTTTATTTTAGAAATTTATTTATGGAACTGGCAATTGTTCCTTGTTTTATTTATTTATTTATTTATTGTTTGTTTTTGAGCCAGAGTCTAGCTCTGTCACCCAGGCCACAGTGCAGTGGCTCAATCTAGGCTCACTACAACCTCTACCTCCCGGGCTCAAGAGATTTTCCTGCCTCAGCCTCCAGAGTAGCTGGGATTACAGGTGCCCACCACCATGCCTGGCTAATTTTTGTTGTCATTGTATTTTTAGTAGAGATGGGGTTTCTCCATGTTGGTCAGGCTGGTCTTGCACTCCTGACCTTAAGTGATCTGCCCACGTTGGCCTCCCAAAGCGTTGGGATTACAGGCGTCAGACACTGCGCCCAGCCCAAAGGCATTTTATTTATTTATTTATTTATTTATTTATTTATCTATCTATTTATTTATTTATTTTTTGAGACGGAGTCTTGCTCTGTCCCCCGGGCTGGAGTGCAGTGGTGTGATCTCGGCTCACTGCAAGCTCCGCCTACTGGGTTCAGGCCATTCTCCTGCCTCAGCCTCCGGAGTAGCTGGGACTACAGGCGCCTGCCACCACGCCGGCTAATTTTTTGTAACTGAAGGCATTTTAAAGAAAATATTGGCTGGGCACGGTGGCTCATGCCTGTAATTTCAACACTTTGGGAGGCCGAGGCGGGCAGATCATGAGGTCAGGAGATCCAGACCATCCTGGCTAACACAGTGAAACCCCGTCTCTACTAGAAATACAAAAAAATTAGTCGGGCGTGTGGCAGACACCTGTAGTCCCAGCTACTAGGGATGCTGAGACAGGAGAATGGCATGGACCCGGGAGGCGCAGCTTGCAGTGAGCCCAGATCGCACCACTGCACTCCAGCCTGGCGACAGAGCAAGACTCCGTCTCAAAAATAAAAAATAAAAAATAAAAAAAATATTGAGATGTAGCACTAACAGAGAGATTGCTCATAACTCATTTAAGATTTTAGTAACTGGCTGGGCACGGTGGCTCATGCCTGTAATCCCAGCACTTTGGGAGACCGAGGTGGGCTGATCACTAGGTCAGGAGTTCAAGACCAGCCTGGCCAACATGGTGAAACTCCCGTCTCTACTAAAACTATAAAAATTACCCGGGCTTGGTGGTGGGCGCCTGTCATTCCAGCTTCTCAGGAGGCTGAGGAGGCAGGAGAATCGCCTGAACCTGGGAGGCAGAGGCTGTAGTGAGCTGAGATTGTGCCACTGCACTCCAGCCTGGGCAACAGAGTTAGACTCAGTCTCAAAAAAAAAAAAAAAGATTTTAGTAACTTTTATCCTGTTTTGATAATACTGACTCAGAAACTATAATGTATACTTTATAATTTACTTCCTAGATGACACTTGATTTTCTTCAAGAGCAAGATAGTTGCCCTGTGCAGCTGGTCTTCTTGAAAACTATTTTAGTTCTATCCTCATTTCCTGTGATAAATATTTTGACCTTCTAAAATTTCAGAATATTGCACCAAGTAGAAATAAAAGCTTTTTTTCTCTTTTCTCTTTTCTTTTTTTTCCTGAGAAAAAGGGAATGAGAACTTTAGTGTTCTTTCAATAGTGTTCTTATCTGTAGAAATGCCTAACAGTGTCCTAGTAAGACTTGACAATAATTCTGGTCTTCATCATATTTTGTGATAAAACTTTTGATTTAAAATAACCTCTGATCTATTTATCATGGCAAATGGATAGAGCTTTCCTGCCTGTTTTCCTTCTTTTCTTTTTTCTTTCTTTCCTTTTTTCCTTTGAGCTTAGACTTTTAAAAGCATGTATTTAAAAATCAGGTATAAGACTGGATGTGGTGGCTCACGCCTGTAATCCCAGCACTTTGGGAGGCCGAGGCAAGCAGATCACCTGAGCTCAGGCATTCAAGACCAACCTGGGCAACATAGTGAAAACCTGTCTCTACAAAAAATACAACAATTAGCCGGGCATGGTGGTGTGCGCCTGTAGTCCCAATTACTCAGGAGGCTGAGGCAGGAGAATCGCTTGAGCCCCGGAGGCGGAGGTTCCAGCCAGCCGAGATCACACCACTGCACTCCAGCCTGGAGACAGAGTAAGACTCCCTCTCAAAAAAAAAAAAAAAAAAAAAAAAGAAAAAAAAAAAAGAAAATCAGGTAGAGGTTGTGCCCATATGTCATCTTGAGACGTGACAATGTGCTAGCAGCCCTCACTCTCAGTGCCTCCTCGGCCTTGGCGTCCACTCTGGCGGCGCTTGAGGAGCCCTTCAGCCCGCCACTGCACTGTGGGAGCCCCTCTCTGGGCTGGCCGAGGCCGGAGCCGGCTCCCTCTGCTTGCGGGGAGGTGTGGAGGGAGAGGCGCGGGCGGGAACCAGCGTTGCGCGCGGCGCTCACAGTCCATTGTGAGTTCCGGCGGGCGCGGGCGCGGGCGCAGGCTCGTTGGGCCCGGCACTCCGAGCGGCCGTCCGGCGCCGCCGGCCCAGGGCAGTGAGGGGCTTAGCACCCGGGCCAGAAGCTGCGGTGGGTGCGTCCGGTCCCCCAGCAGTGCCGGCCCGCTGGCGCTGTGCTCGAGTTCTCGCCGGGCCTCAGCTGCCTCCCCGAGGGACGGGGCTCAGGACCTGCAGCCCGCCATGCCCGAAGCCCCGCGGTGGGCTCCCGCGCGGCTAGCGCGGGAGCACCGCCCCCTGCTCCGAGCACCGCCCCCCGCTCCGCGGCGCTCAGTCCCATCAACCGCCCGGGGGCTGAGGAGTGCGGGTGCACGGGGCGCGGGGCTGGCAGGCAGCTCCGCCTGCAGCCCTGCTGCAGGATCCAAGCCTGTTGGGCTCCTGAGTATAGTGGGGACTTGGAGAACTTTCATGTCTAGCTAAGGGATTGTAAATACAGCAATCAGCACCCTGTGTCTAGCTCAAGGTTTGTAAATACACCAATTGGTACTCTGTATCTAGCTAACCTAGTGGGGACTTGGAGAACTTCTCTGTCTAGCTAGAGGATTGTAAATGCACCAATCAGCACTCTGTGTCTAGCTCAGGGATTTTTTTTTTTGGAGATGGAGTCACCAGCTGTATAGCCCAGGCTGGAGTGCAGTGGCGTGATCTGCGGCTCCTGGCTCCCTCCTGGGTTCCATGCATTCTCCCAGCCTCAGCCTCCGGTAGCTAGGACTACAGAAGCCCGCCACCCACGCCTGGCCTAGTTTTTGTATTTTTTAGTAGAGAGGCGAGGGTTTCGCCATGTTAGCCAGGATGGTCTCGATCTCTGACCTGAAGTGATCACCGCCTCGGCCTCCCAAGTGCTGGGATTACAGGCTTGAGCCACGGCGCCCGTCCAGCTCAGGGATTGTAAATGCACCAGTCAGCACCCTGTCAAAATGGTCCAATCAGCTCTCTGTAAAATGGACCAATCAGCAGGATGTGGGTGGGGCCAGATAAGGGAATAAAAGCAGGCTGCAGCAAGCCAACGGCAACCCGGTCCCATTTCACAGTGTGGAGGGTCTGTTCTTTTGCTCTTTGCAATAAATCTTGCTGCTGCTGACTCTTTGGGTCAACGCTGTCTTTATGAGCTGTAACACTCACTGTGAAGGTCTGCAGCTTCACTCCTGAAGCCAGGGAGACCACGAACCCACAGGGAAGACTGAACAACTCCAGATGCGCTGCCTTTAAGAGCTGTAACACTCACCACAGAGGTCTGCAGCTTCACTCCTGATAGCGAGACCACAAACCCACCAGAAGGAAGAAGCTCCAGACGCCTCTGAATGTCTGAAGGAACAAACTCTGGACACACCATCTTTAAGAACTGTTAACACTCACCGCGAGGGTCCGTGGCTTCATTCTTGAAGTCAGTGAGAGCGAGAACCCACCAATTCCAGACACAATCTCAGTTACCATCCAAAGCTATGATCAAAATGTATTTGGACCAAACTACAGGATGAAGTTTTATTTCTCCTTTTACCTTCCATTTTTCAACCAGACTGTTTTAGTATCATATAAAGTTAATCTTTCACATAATGTTGTGCTACCTATGTCAAATGACTATTTTGCCATACAAAATCAGAAATTATTGCAATACTCCTTTCTTTCTGTTTGTAAATTTAGTTAATTTCTTGGCAAACACTTTTATTTTCATCAATATGCTATCAGAACTTAACAATTTCAAATTGTATTATGACAGGGCATATTTCTTTAAATACATTATGGCTATACAAAAGCACATCAAATATTTATGAAAGAGAACAGTGTTTACATTTGCTCTCCAAAACAAATGAAATATAACTTTAAAAACATTTAGATGAAAGTTTGAATAATCTTGACACTAAACAGCTAGATGTTATATACTGTCATGAGGAAAACTCAGGGGACAAGCTATGTTCACATGATACAATGGGATTCAGGGCAATTCAAAGATCTGTGTGCACAATGATTTCACAAGTAGTACATGTAAGTGCTTCTTGAAACATGGAGAAGCCATTTCAACATTTATTATTAACATACAGTGGCTCTCTGACAATACCTGCCATCCTAATATAGATGCATGGGAACTTTCAACTCACCCTAGATATATTTTAAATTGTTTACATATAAACAGTTTTGCCAAAAAAGTAGTTTAAATGTCTGCACTAATTTGATAGCAAGTTCACAACTGTAATAGTTCTTTTTGTTTGTTTGTTTTTAGAGATTCTTGCTCCGTCACCCAGGCCAGAGTGCGGTGGCACAAATACGGCTCAGTGTAGCCTCGACCTCCCAGGCTCAAGTGATCCTCCCACCTCAGCCTCTTGAGTAGCTGGGACTACCAGAGCATGCCACCACACCCGGCTGATTTTTGTATTTTTAATTTTTTTTGTAGAGACGGGGTTTTGCCATGTTGCCCAGTTTGGTCTTGAACTCTTGAGCTCAGGTAATCTGCCCATCTTGGCCTCCCAAAGTGCTGGGATTACAGATGTGAGCCACCTCACCCGGTCTGTAACAGTTCTTAATCCAAATAGTTTATAGTGAACACATATTACAACACATTCCATATTGTATCATATTAGGTGAAAATATATCAGAAAATGAGTCTTCATTAACAAGGTACAGCCAACGTTTCTCCAAAATTAATTACCTTTTTCCGTTTAAGTCAAAATAGCATAATACCATGATCATTATGGCTTTGTGTCTTTTCTGATAATATCTCAGTCTGATCTCAAAAAACAAAGGAAAAGCTGGGTGTGGTGGTGCACACATGTAGTCCCAGCTACTTGGGAGGTTGAGGTGGGAGGGTGGCAGAGCAAGATCCTGTCTCTAAAAAAAAAAAAAAAAAGGCCAGGTGTGGTGGCTCACACCTGTAATCCCAGCACTTTGGGACGCTGAGGCGGGTGGATCACGAGGTCAGGAATTTGAGACCAGCCTGGCCAACATGGTGAAACCGCATCTCTACTAAAAATACAAAAATTAGCCGGGCACAGTGGCGGTCGCCTGTAATCCCAGCTACTCCGGAGGCTGAGGCAGGTGAATCACTTGAACCCAGGAGGCAGAGTTTGCAGTGAGCTGAGATCACACCACTGCACTCTAGCCTGGGCGACAGTGAGACTGCGTCTCAAAAAAAAAAAAGGAAAATTTAAAAAAGTGGGGATACAGATATGTTTGAATGACAAAGCCCTTAAGTTTGACTTAAGACCTTTACCTCTGTGTTTGTTTGTTTAGTTATTGAGACAGAGTTTCACTCTCGTTGCCCAGGCTGGAGTACAGTGGTGTGATCTTGGCTCACTGCAACCTCCATCTCCCAGGTTCAAGCAATTCTCCTGCCTCAGCCTCCAGAGTAGCTGGGATTACCAGCACCAGCCACTACGTCTGGCTAATTTTTATATTTTTAATAAAAAGGGGGCTTCACCATGTTGGCCAGGACCATCTTGAACCCCTGACCTCAGGTGACCCGCCTGCCTCGGCCTCTCAAAGTGCTGGGATTACAGGCGTGAGCCACCACTCCCTGCCCTATCTCTGTGTTTAAATGAGGGTAGAGATAGGAAAACTGTAAAAGACAAAGGAAGAAACACCTTGAATTACATGTTGTATGTGAGATGGAAGCATTTTCCTTTAAAGCTGTGTAACTGGAAACATCTTCTGGACAAGGCAATACAAAAACACTACATTACAGCATTGTGCAATGAATACACACACTGCATTTCACAATAACTGAAAACTATTGGGGATAACCACCTCCAATGACTACTGATTCAGAGAATAAAAAGATTAATGGTTCCAAATTACTTGAGACTTAGGTAAAATAAAAATAAACAAAAAACTTTCTTTTTTTTTGAGACAGGGTCTTGCTTGGTTGCCCAGGCTGGAATGCAGTGGTGTGATCTTGGCTCACTGCAACCTCCACCTCCCTGGGCTCAGGTGATTCTCTCACCTCAGCCTCCTGAGTAGCTGGGCCCACAGGCAGGCGTCACCACACCCAGCTAATTTTTGTATTTTTTTTTTTGTAGAGATGGGGTTTCACCATGTTGTCCAGGCTGGTGTCAAACTCCTAGGCTCAAGTGATCCTCCCACTTTGGCCACCCAAAATGCTAGGATTACAGGTGTGAGGCACCGTGCTCCCCCTCAAAAGAACTATTTTTTAAATGGCGGTATATATGGTATGCAATAAGACTCCCATAAATCTGGCAGAGTCTTTTTTTGTGCGAAGTGGGGAGGGCAGGGGTCAAATGTAGCATATTTAATAGTGACTACATTCAAGAAAAATATAAATCCAACTTCAAAACAATGCTTTCTTTTTCTTTTTTAAACAATGTTTTATTCAAATCAATTCAAACTTTATAAAAATTTTAATGTTGCAAGATAATACGATCTCTTACGAGAACCAATTGTATAATCAAGTTCTAACCAAGATAATGTTTACTAATCTAACAAGATCAAGATAAAACATTTACCAAAGGAAAATACAGATAATACAAAAAATACTATCATAGGAATCTAAGATCATCTAATACTTTAAAAAATAATAGTTCTAGTTGTCTTTATATGTTATGACAATGTATAGCAGAGTTTAATAACAGAAAAAGCAACAATGTCTATATTGGTGGGATAAATTTCTTTAAGATTTTTATGTGCAAGACCATTTAAAAAGAGGACAAACCACAGATGAAAATGAAGGCAACAGAAAAATTCAACTTTTCACAACCAAAAAATTAGCGCAACCTTAAAATATTTGGAAAATGATGTTCTAAAAGATATGTTGTGGATCTGTGTTCTCTTGTCTAAGATTATATCAAAGCATAATTCTAAATCTTTCTAAAGTGTAAGATTAAAAATACTTAATCTAATTTACAAGGTATACGTAAATTCTGTGTTTTATCACAGGTATGTCTCTCCAACACTAGCTTTTGAAAATGGGCCATTTGAAGAGACAACAATTTTTAGGCCAGGCATGACCCACCATGCCTGTAATCCCCAGCACTTTGAGAGGCCAGGGCAGGAGGATCATGTAAGGCCAGGAGTTCAAGACTAGCCTGGGCAACATAGTGAAATTCGGTCTCTACAAAAAAAAAAAAAAAAAATTAGCTGGGTGTGTTGGCTCATGGTGGGAGGATCACTTGAGCCCAGGATCCTCCCACTGTGATCCTCCTACCAAACACCATCATGCCCTGTGATCGTGTTACTGCACTCTAGCCTGGGTGACGGGGTGAGACCATGTCTCAAAAATAAAGACAACAATTTTCATTCAAAAAATTTCATTCAGGCCAGGCGAGGTGGCTCACACCTGTAATCCCAGCACTTTGGGAGGCTGAGGCAGGCAGATCACCTGAGGTTAGGAGTTCGAAACCAGCTTGGCCAACATAGTGAAACCCCATCCCTACTAAAAATACAAAAATTAGCTGGGCGTGGTGGCACATGCCTGTAATCCCAGCTACTCAGGACCCTGAGGCAGGAGAATTGTTTGAACCCAGGAGGTGGAGGTTGCAGTGAGGTGAGATCATGCCACTGCACTCCAGCCTGGGCAACAAGAGCCAAAGTCCGTCTCAAAAAAAAAAAAAAGGAAATAAAAATTTCATTCAACTTTACTTGAGATTGAATAAATATGAAATGTGCTTTCAATACATAAAAATAATAGTGGATAGCAGCAAAGGAGTGGCGGTAGCAGTGGAGGAGGAGTTGTGGCAGATTAAGGAGAATCTGAGAATTCCTATTGTAATTATTTGGAAATTGATAAAGATAATTCACAGTTCTAAAAACTCAAGACTTTACTTTTTAAAGGACCAAAATAAACTCAAGACACCTTGCCAACACTTTCCCACCTCTCAACAAATTGATTACTCTTTTACACATAAAACTGAAACAGTTATGGCATCAAAATTGATAGCAACGAAAGTTTGTAAAACTGTATTTCAGTCTCTTTTTCTTGATTCCAAAGTGAAAGATGCAGGGTTTTCATAATCTTTTAGCAATGTTTCCCCTGTCAATAAGCCTTCATTTCGTTTGGCAAAGACAGTTTTTGAAATAAGTCTATTCTGGTATGCTGACATAAAACAAATGACATGGATGCTGCAAAGAACAAACCTGTATGAATTGTAATATTGGATTGATCAGTCTTAGGGGGTAAATTGCAGATCCAGGCAACCGAGACCTTGAATAAGAAAAAACTCTATTTTCCAGAGTCCCTGGTTGAATGTTCAATTAGATCAACTAATTGTCCTTTTACATCTGGTTGTTCATAAAAGCAAAACCTGCCATTTGAGTGTTCAATTCTAGTGTGAAGTGTTTACTATGGGAGCAAAAGCTTGAGCTTGAAAAATGACGGTCATTAGGGCTATCTGGGACAAGAAAAAAACCATCTAGCACATTTGCTCACTTCTCTTCTGCCTGTCAGCGTGTGATTGCCCCCAGCACCATCCTTATTTTGCAAGTTTTTTCAGCTCCTCTGTAAGGCTTATCACAACCATAGTGTCACTACTTTGGACAGAATCATCAACCCTTGCCATCCCAGGAGGAGAGTCGGATCAGAATTCAAATGACAGTGGATACTTTCAGACACATGGACAACTGCACCTGTGAGTCCACAGAAGTTCCTTTAGATTTGATTGTTCTGTATTTGAGGTAGTAATGATGAAAGTGTCTTCAGGAATGTCTTCATGACTTGTTCTTGGGCTCTGCATTGTAACTCCTACAGGTGCCAATTAACAAGCCATTCGGCGATGGATCCGCAAAGATCTCCAGGGCAACGACCAGGTCCTGGTCTACCCGATTCTCAGCTTTGGGGATAGAATTCCCAGAAACTTCTGTGTTCGGAGTTGGTTCCTTACAGTGGGTTCTTAGTCTCGCTGACTTCAAGAATGAAGCCGTAGCCCTTCGTGGTGTTATAGCTCTTTTTTTATTTTTTATTTTTTTTATTTTTTATTATTTTTTTTTTTTGAGACGGAGTCTCGCTCTGTCGCCCAGGCTGGAGTGCAGTGGCCGGATCTCAGCTCACTGCAAGCTCCGCCTCCCGGGTTCACGCCATTCTCCGGCCTCAGCCTCCCGAGTAGCTGGGACTACAGGCGCCCGCCACCTCGCCCGACTAGTTTTTTGTATTTCTTAATAGAGACGGGGTTTCACCGTGCTAGCCAGGGTGGTCTCGATCTCCTGACCTCGTGATCCGCCCGTCTCGGCCTCCCAAAGTGCTGGGATTACAGGCTTGAGCCACCGCGCCCGGCCGGTGTTATAGCTCTTAAAGGTGGCATGGAGCCAAAGAGTGAGCAGCAGTAAGATTTATTGTGATAGAGCAAAAGAACAAAGCTTCCACAGCGTGAAAGGGGACCCAAGCAGGTTGCTGCTGCTGGCTGGGGGTGGCCAGCATTTATTCCTTTGTTTGTCCCCGCCCATGTCCTGCTGATTGGTCCATTTTACAGAACACTGATTGGTGTGTTTTTACAGGGTGCTGGTGCATTTACAATCCTTTAAGCGACACAGAAGCTGATTGGTTACGCATTTTACAAGTGCTGATTGGTGCATTTACAATCCTTTAGCTAGACACAGAGCGCTGATTGGTGCTTTTTTTTTTTTTTTTTTTTTTTTTTGAGACGGAGTCTTGCTCATCACCCAGGCTGGAGTGCAGTGGTGCGATCTTGACTCACTGCAACCTCTGCCTCCTGGGGTTCATGCCATTTCTCCCTGCCTCAGCCTCCTGAGTAGCTGGGACTACAGGCACCCACCACCACGCCCAGCTAATTTTTTGTATTTTTAGTAGAGATGGGGTTTGACCGTGTTAGCCAGGATGGTCTTGATCTCCTGACCTTGTGATCCACCTGCCTCAGCCTCCCAAAGTGCTGGTATTACAGGCATGAGCCACCACACCTGGCCAGTGCGTTTTTACAGAGTGCTGATTGGTGCTTTTAGAATCTTTTAGCTAGACACAGAGTGCTGATTGGTGCATTTTACAATCCTCTTGTAAGATAGAAAACTTCTCCAAGTCCCCACCCAACCCAGAAGTCCAGCTGGCTTCACCTCTCACTTCCATGGGAGAACTGTCCAGACAACAGCATGACACCCTTGCAAAGGATAGAGCCTCTCATCTAAAGGCACAGAATACTGAATGTAGTCTTGAGGCATAAGTCCAATAAGTACAGGCACATGTTCATCGAGGTGAAGATGCAAGTCTCCACTCTGAAATTCTGAACTCTTTACTTTGTTCTTTGTATGAAGTTTCAGGCTGAAGATAGTGAAAATCCGTGCCAGACTTGGATTGGAAGAAAGAACCAAGGCTTTGAGTCTCATCGTCTCATTTCTGTTTTGATACATGTTTTCTTAGTTTGTAAGCCAAGGAGAGGACTATAGTGAAGATTGTGGAGGGAAGTGGACCTTATTGGTCTTTAAGCTCTCACATCTTTAAAGACTGTTGGTGCTGAGAGAAAAAGTATCCTCATCTGGCAGAACTCCCATAGGGTGTGCTCCCCTTGCTGTTCTGCTTTTGTTTTGCAGAAAGCTGCCTTTTCAATGTACTCATTAGGCTTTCACTGTTTTTTCCTTTTTTCCTTTTTCATCTTTCACTGTTGATATCACAGGTGGCCATATCTTTACCAGTGCAGCTACCAAATAAGAAATCATCTTTTCCACATTCACTAGCTAGTGATAGTTGTACTACCATGAAATCAGTTTCTTCTTTACTTTTATTCAGGTTACAAGATTTCTGGAAGGTGTTAAGATCGATTTTAATTAGTCTTTGTGACTGGTTACTTCATCCAGGGGAGTAATTTCTCTCTGGAATATTAGCTCCACACCCCTGGAGAGTCTGTGTGGCTGCATCTTCGTCTGGAGTTGGTTCTGGAGTTGGTTCCTTCCGGTCGGTTCCTGGTCTCTCTTACTTCAAGAATGAAGCCACGGACCTTTGCAGTGAGTGTTACAGCTCTTAAAGGTGGCATGGACCCAAAGAGTGAGCCGCAGCAGGATTCATTGTAAAGAGTGAAAGAACACAGCTTCCACAGCGTGGAAGGGGACCTGAGGGGGTTGCTGCTGCTGCCCTGCGGGAGTGAGGGGGTGGGGTGGGGATGTGGCCAGCTTTTAGTCCCTTATTTGTCCCTGCCCATGTCCTGCTGATTGGTCCATTTTACAGAGTGCTGAGTGGTCCATTTTACAAAACTCTAGCTAGCCACAGAGCGCTGATTGGTGTGTTTTTACAGAGCACTGATCGGTGCATTTTACAAACCTCTAGCTAGCCACAGAGCCGGCTGAGGGTGCTTTTTACAATCCTAGCTACAGAGTGCTGATTGGTGCATTTTACACTCCTCTCGTGCGTAAGGCAGAAAAGTTCTTTAAGCCCCCACCCGACCCAGGAAGTCCAGGGGGCTTCACCTCTCACATCTATGTATTTCTTCAGCTTCATTTAACCTTTGGAGCCATTTTTTTTTCAGCAGCAGCAGCACAGCAGTAGCCACCAGCCACGAGCCCGGGTCTCCTCCAACGCTGGTGCTACTGCTGTGAAATGTTGTGTTGTTTTGAGCAGCTGTATTTGTGATACTTTGTTACACAGCAGCAGAAAAGTATGCAACATCAGTGGTGTTATGGGGTGGCAAAGTTTGGGATTGGGGTTGAAGACTCAACTGATTTAATTATAATTGGTTCTAAATTTAAAATTGCCCACACAAAAAAACCCAGAAATCAATGTGAACAACAAGCACACAAAAGCACTTCCTTCAATGTCCAGATCAAGCCTTCTTCGTCACCCCCTCCAACCTTACCTGTTTCCTCCCTAGATATTCATAGAGAGTAATATATTTTATCATCTAAATAGTCTTCTGTATTGCTCTCTAGTAGCTTTTTGTGTATACCTAAGTAGGCTTCAGGTTCCTTGAGGGCGAGGATTTGTTTTGTTCATTTTTGTGCCGCCCACAGTGCCTTGCACATAGAGACTCTAGTAATGTTACTTATTGACTGAAGAAGTACGAGCATGACCTGCATTTAACAACAAAAAGAGTTTTAGTTAATTAGCACCTGCTCATCAGCAAGGCCTAAACATCTGCCAGTGGAATCGGCGAAGTCTCTTCCTAAAAGTTGAAAAGCTGAGTTTATTCATCACAGATTGGGAACTTGTAGTAGGTGTGTGTGTGAGCGGGGGAGGTTTTACCAGTTAAATCAAATTACAAGAGGTTGGTGCCCAATTTTCGAGGGAGTTTGTGTAGTGATCTTTGTCTTTTTCACTGCATGATGTGACTCTTGATTATGGGATGGAAGAAATTAGCATTATGAATTTTCTCTGTGCTTATTTCCATAATTAATTGTTTGTTGACTGTTTTGAAGAAATTTAAGCAGAATTTGAGGATTTAGTTTATCAAAAAAATGTAGTGAAGGGGCTAGGTAGCAAAAACTTTTTTCTTTTTTATTATACTTTAAGTTCTAGGGTACATGTGCACAACGTGCAGGTTTGTTACATATGTATACATGTGCCATGTTGGTGTGCTGCACCCATTAACTTGTCATTTACATTAGGTATATCTCCTAATGCTATCCCTCCCCCCTAGCAAAAACTTTTTGAAGAAATTCATTGACCTGCTTTCTTAGATCAATGACTTTTTGAAATAAAAAGGCTCTCAGAGATCCAACTTGTAGCCTCCAGTGGCTTGTAATAATTTCTTGCTGATGTGGCAAGTTACCTTAAATCGTTTCTAGAACAAGACGTGAGGTATAAATGCCAATGTGACAAAATGTCTGAACAGTAAGAACCCATTTGTTCAAGGAAGTGGAGGCAATTCATGACTAAATCTAGACGTGTGGTTTTAGGCAGATGGCAAGTGAATTCATTTATCATTGTTGATCGGCTTTGAGCTCAGTGGAATCGCCGATTGTGACGATCCGCAGAGCTAGTTGGTTGAAATGAAGTCACAACTCGGAGGAGAGTCATGAATTTTGACGAACATGAATCACCTTTAACATTTTTATGGCTGCCTTCGGAGTGCAAACCCCCGGCATGTCCCTGCGTTATTAAGCATTTGCCCTATCACTGTGGGCAGGAGTCTTCTGAATACCAAAACGATTTTGAAATTTCGGGCTATACGGTCAACATTGGAGGTGTCTCCATTCAACTGGCCCTGTGAAAGTTTCAGTCTTTTTCATCGAAGTGCCGAAATCGATGGCCGAGTCACAATGAAGACGGCTTCAATCGGAACCCTCTCGCTCCTCGTTTGGAGCAGCTGTCTTTGCGAGGCAATCTTCTGAATTGACTGGATCGGAATTGATCCGTGAGAGTCGTAACCATCCGTTTTTGTACGAATAAAGTTGACAAACTTTTTTAGACGCCTTTGGCGTTTATGTTTAAAACGACACCACCTGCTAAGTAACAAACAGACTCTTCTTTATCGCCGTGGCAAAAATGTATTCTCCCCGTGTGTGTGTTTGTTTGTTTTTACCCTTCCGCTACACTCTTAAGAAACTTAGCCGCTTCCGCCCGGGAGAGTGCCCTAACCGCGAGTCGGGTTGACAGGGCTGCTCGCATGCGCCGTCTCCACCGTGGTGTTTGTCGCAATGGGCGCTGCGCGGAGGGCTACATGGAATCTCGACTTTGCAGCTTGAAGTCATTTTGTTGGCGGCGCTGGTTACCGCGGCTACCTCCGCGCGGGCACTTGATTGTAACAGAAAGTAGTTCCGGCCCGTGTTGTTTCGGCCGAGGAGCCGTCGCCGCCATTTCAAGACCGTACTAGGTAGATGGCCAACTAGAGTTCCCAGGGTTCGAAGCCTGTAACTGCTGCCGCCGCTGAAGCCCTCCAGAGCATTGCTACGGCTGCTGCCCTTGTACTACTACCTCCAAATACGTTCTTGCCGGTAGTGGCGGCAGCAGGACCAATTACCTTTTTTTTGCTCTCCCTCGAGAAGCTCCAGATGGCGTCTTCCGTGGGCAACGTGGCCGACAGCACAGGTACCGGTGTCCCGTTCTACCTTGGCAGATGCCCCCTTGGGGTCTCGCGCCGTCCTCTACCTTGTATCACTCCTTCCCTCCCTTACCTCGAACCATCCCCATTACATCAGTGACATTGCTGAGCTTCTCGTGGTAGATCGGGTTTTCCGCTGTCGTCCGCTTCCCGAACATTTCCTCCTCCTGCCTTGCTTGCTTTTTGCTCCCTTTCTTGCTTTGTTTTTATTTCGTAAATGTTGTAGCTTTCCACTCTCTCTGGGCGCTTCTATCACACGTGCGCGCTTAGAATGTCGTGGAATGGACTGCATTGGAATCCCTGCCCTTTCACTCCTTTGCAGCGGTTTTCTCCCCTAATTCCAGCTCTTCACCTCTCCTTTTTTCCCTCCGTCTCCCCCTCCAGCCTTTTCCCCTTAGCCAGATTTGGTCCTTCTCTTCCAATCTAGGGCGGGGGTGCCGTTCAGATGTAATCATATCCTCACTTTGCATCACCCGAGGACGAGCAAAAGCTCGTCGATGGTGCCACAAGTCACCTCGAGAAGTGGGGACGTTGAGCAGCACCCCGCTAGGCAGTGCCTTTCTGGTGTTCTTTCGGTTGAGCGGTCCCGGTTTAGATTGGAAATTTCCAGGGGTTTCCTTTGCCATCGCTCAATTCCACCGCTGCCCTCAGCCTGGATTTCCCACCCTGTCCTCGGGGAACCACACCCTTCCCTTCGCGAGGTTGCCAGCCCTGCTGTTCACTTCCTATCCTTGGGGGAGAAACCACCCCGACGCTGCTGCTTTGGCGTTGACCACCCTGCCCGCCCAATTCTCGCTTTGTGTTACTTTCTCGATGTATTCCTCCGCCGCCGCCTCTGGGTCTGCCATCCCCATTCTTTAGCCCAGCATCTCTTTATTCACAGGGTGTAATATTTTTTTAAGTTTCCATCTCTGCTTGAAGAGTTTGTAAAGCAACTGGAGTGTAGCTGCACAAGTACAAGGCGGTTGCCCTTTTAGACAATTCAGTCGCGAGCATTTGGTACTAAAACTACGAAAACAACCAAATTATAGGAGTGTCCTTCAGCTGCCTTTCCATATTGAGTCGATTTGGGCGGAAGGGGGTGGGGAATTGGGCTGCGCTTCTGAGGTTTCCCGCGAGGTTATTTTTTTGATTGTTTCTCAGTTAAGATGTGTGGAGGGTTTTAGTTCCTGTTTCTGGAAGTTGTGCTGTAAGTAGTAGGTGAATCGTCCATAGCATCTTATCCGTAATCGTAGGGAGTGGGATTAATAATTAGTCCGTGCCCCTCTCCCCACTTCTCCACCGTGATTTTCAAAGGTTTGAGATTCTGTACTAGCTTGCCCTTTTTAATGTGTTATTTTATTTGAGGAAGCTGTCGTTTCAAGTGTTAAAATAGATAAGCGGCATTGAAAAGTGACAAAGTAATGTGTGAAAACAAGGAGCTAGGAAGTTCTAGAAACTTAGCTAAAATGTAATTTTAGTTTCTATTAGAGAGATAACCTCTCCCAGATGTGGATGCCAGTCTCAGTGCTCTTTGTGTTGGTGGTCAGCTGTGCATTCTGTCAGGAAATTTACTTTGCTTTCCTCAGTATCCAGAGAACACTCATCAGCTCTAATGATTGGGGAGCTGGGCTCAAGTTTGAACTCGTCACCTTAACCTTGGTAGAATTAAAAAATTTGTCCATGGTTTCCCATTACAACCAGCTAGTGAAGTGCTACGGTCGAATTCCCAGTTTAAGTATTTACAGTTGTGACAAGCAGTTTTTTTCCCCTCTTTGGGCTTTAGCTATATCCTTTAAAGATCTTGATGTATCTGGATTAAGTCAGTTGCAGCAAAGTGCTTTTATTTATTCGTTATGTTGCGCTTTATCAAATATCTTATATTTTAGCGTCCATCCCCCCTCCTCCCCAACGTTTTGACCATTGCAGTTGCAGATAACTGCCTGGTTTATATAGGCTTGTTTGCACTGTCTTAATCCTTTAGTCAATACCAGAGCTCTTTGGAAAATGTTAGTGCTAAACCAACGTGGGTGGGATTTAGCCAATTTAGTCTCCTTGTGAGTTTGGGATGGTAGAGGAGCAGTAAAATCTTGGGTCTTTATTTAAAATGTTTGATGACCCCTTTAACTATTTTGGCTGTTGACAAATGACAAACATCTTGTTTATCAGCTGTTTTAAAAATAGCACTTTGACTTTTTGGTTTTTCCCTTAGGCTCGTTTCTACTTGTCCTTTTAAAGAATTAAATTGTGAAATATACAAACACATTGATAGAATTTAAAGAGTTAACACATCTGTTGTCCTCACTGAGGTTAAGACTGGTAGATTGTTACCAGTACTCCACTTCCACAAATCCAACCTGAAATATGGTACAAAATATTAAGTTTTCCAATATGTTATTCTGGTATTATTAAGTCTTTGTGACCTTGCAAATCACACGTTTAATATTTTGTTTCTGTATGTAAACTAAGGTATAAGGAATGATGTTCGGTGAATCCTTAGATGCTACCTATGATTTATAATTTAAAAGTACAAAGTATTTTTGGTCATAAAATGTAATCTCATATGGAAGTAAATATTCCTTTCTAGTTTGGGAAAGTATTAATGGGTGAATTCTAAAAATGTCAATTCTGCACTTGATGTTAACTTGGAGCTATAAATAACGTGCAGAACACTCTAGTGCTTTACATAGTTTCAAGCATTTCCATTTTTAAGTTAAATATACCATATTTTTACATTTTTTTGTTTACATTTCTAACTTTTTGTTTTCCCCCCTCCTTCCCTCAAATGTTTTGATGATTCTCCAGAACCAACGAAACGTATGCTTTCCTTCCAAGGGTTAGCTGAGTTGGCACATCGAGAATATCAGGCAGGAGATTTTGAGGCAGCTGAAAGACACTGCATGCAGCTCTGGAGACAAGAGCCAGACAATACTGGTGTGCTTTTATTACTTTCATCTATACACTTCCAGTGTCGAAGGCTGGACAGGTAGGAGATGTGGGGGTACCTGCTCGTGATTGCTGCCTCTGGGTGCTGAGCTTGAAAAATGATACTTAAATATTTGAACTTGAAATTTTTCCAGTACCGGGTTTCAACTGAGCCGCCAACGCACATCTGCTCTCTCTTGCCCACTTGTGACATGCCCAGCTGCCAGTTTTTCTCCTTCCTTTTGTGGTGGTGGTTATATTATCAGTATGACTAGGGACCTTTTCTAGATTTTTCTACCTGGGTCTGCTGCTTTCTAGACTCTGTTCAGGTAATAAATTATTATCAATGTATATCTGAGCATCCAGTCTCCCTTTCATGAGACCTGTCAGTTTGAGGGACTGAAATGCTCAGAAATGGTGGTTATGTATGCTGTGGCAGGAGATGCATACCTGAAGTTTCGTTAAGTTGTTATGGTGTGTTGCTTTTAGTTAATCAGTTGAATTAATCAAAAGGGAAGAATTTGTGTTCTTGTCCTTTTAATAATTGTCATTCTGGCATATTTAGACACTTAAAGATGTGCATCATTAAATCTTAACAAATGGAAAACGAGACTCGTGCACAGAGCTTTTCATTTTTCATCTTAATGATCGTGATTTCCAATGTGTGTGTGTGTTTTTTTTTTTTTTGTGATGGAGTTTCGCTCTTGTTGCCCAGGCTGGAGTGTAGTGGCGCCATCTCGGCTCACCGCAACCTCTGCCTCCCAGGTTCAAGAGATTCTCCTGTCTCAGCCTCCCGAGTAGCTAGGATTACGGGCATGCAACACCACGCCCAGCTCATTTTTGTATTTTTAGTAGAGACGGGGTTTCTCCATGTTGGTCAGCCTGGTCTTGAACTCCCGACCTCAGGTGATCTGCTAGCATTGGCCTCCCAAAGTGCTGGAATTACAGACGTGAGCCACCACGCCCAGCCAATGTGGTAGTTTTGTAACAAGACCCTAGTTAGAATTTAAAAAAAAAATTTTTTTTTTTTTTTTTGAGATGGAGTTTCACTCTTGTCACCCAGGCCGGAGTACAGTGGAGCAATCTCAACTCACTGCAACCTCTGCCTCCCAGGCTCAAGCGATTCTCCTGCCTCAGCCTCCCGAGTAGCTGAGATTACAGGCGCCCGCCATCATGCCTGGCTAATTTTTTGTATTTTTAGTAGAGACAGGGTTTCACCATGTTGGCCAGGCTGGTCTCGAACTCCTGACCTCAGGTGATCCTCCCAAAGTGCTGAGATTACAGGCGTGAGCCACTGCACCCAGCCAGTAATTTTGTTTAGTAAGAAAAAGCTTTTCATTTTGAAATCTAGAATACCTCCACTTTTGAAAATCTTTGATTTTCCAAAATTTTCTGGCTATGCACTAGTTAAAAGATAAGGTATTTATAAAGAGCAATAGCGCAGGTTTCAAACTGTTTGAGTTGCATATGGGCCATACCTTCTTTTCTGTAATGTGAATACCCATGCATTAACACTTTTCACCTTTTCCAGATCTGCTCACTTTAGCACTCTGGCAATTAAACAGAACCCCCTTCTGGCAGAAGCTTATTCGAATTTGGGGAATGTGTACAAGGAAAGAGGGCAGTTGCAGGAGGCAATTGAGCATTATCGACATGCATTGCGTCTCAAACCTGATTTCATCGATGGTTATATTAACCTGGCAGCCGCCTTGGTAGCAGCGGGTGACATGGAAGGGGCAGTACAAGCTTACGTCTCTGCTCTTCAGTACAATCCTGTGAGTAAAATTTTGGTGGTTATTTTCCCTTCCTAGAAACCCAGAAAGAAACATAGTGTGATATTTCAGACACTAAAGTTGGTTTTCACATGGAATAAAGTCAAAAGTTTAGAAATGCTTATGTACTTAAAATGGTGAAATTGCTTTTAGCTGGTCTGGTCTGTGTTATGTTAAAATATTTATTTTATTTAGCAAGTTATATTAAAAAGCATAAAAATTCTTATTGCAAGAAATTACATCAATTTTAAAATAACACCTATAAAGTACAGGGCGCATGACTTTTTTTCTGCTGTGATTAACTTTGGATAAATTCTGGTAAGTGTTTGCAAGTTAATTGATTTTCAAGGAATTGTGGATAATGGGTCTTAATCTGTAAAATTTGTAATATAAAATAGTTTAAAACAAGATGCCACTATATGGAATGATGTGAAAACTAGGCTACAAAATTTCTTCCTCAATATCCTATTCTCTTTTCTTTCAGTGTAATTAGAAGTGATAGAATTTAGATGATACTACTTACACTGGGCTTTTGATTAGTTAAAAAATTTTTTTTGTCTAAGTTGCAGATGTATTCTGGGAACAAGTGAGGCTCAACTGGCAGACCTTAAATTCATACTGTGTTTAGGATCTCTGAAAGATACAAAAACATAAGACTCTCCCTCAGAACTTATGATGTAGTTAGAGAAAGTAGATGTAAACTTAAGAGGTAGGTGATAGTGGGGTTACAGAAATCTAGAAAAAGTTCCCAAGTTACATTGTCAACATTCAGTTTTGTAACCTACCTGGAAATGGCTAAGTTTATTTTAGCTACCATTTACTGAAAGTCTGTGTGGTCACTCTACTGACAGCTTCAAATCATTGGTCTTAGTTAATCCTCACAATAATTCTTCAAAATAGATGATATTATTTCTGATTTTATCAATTAAAAAACAAACCATGGACTCAGGGTTATGTGGCTTTCTTGGGATCACAAAGCTAGTAATGAAGTATTAATAGATACTAAAACCTGAGTCTGAATATCCTCAAAGCAAATGTTGAAGTGAAAAGAAATAAAAGTGGGATAATGTGCCCAGAGGGCACCTACCCATCAAAGCAGCCCTTAGCACAATCAAAAAACCATCGATATATCCTGCTGTCCCTTAATCTCCATTTTATTGGTTAGGAAACTAAAACTAAATTTAGTAGTTTGCTCAAAGATCCGAAGTCACTTTTCATGATGACATTTATTAACAATTTTTGTAGTTAATTTTGAGAGTTTAAACATGTCCTTTTAAAAAAAATCCATTGCTTTAAAAAAATTTTTTTAAGAGATGGAGTCTTACTATGTTGCCCAGGCTGTACTCATACTCCTGGGCTCAAGCAATCCTTCTGCCTCCACCTCCAGAGTAGCTGGGAGTACAGGTGTGTGCCACCACACCCAGCTTCTAAATTTATTGGTTTTTGAATGGATACAGTGAATACCTCCAGTTAGCACTCTTGGAGGTAGCAAATGAAACTAATTTCTCATCTGTCTTTTCAGAGACACTCACTGTATATATATGTACATTTGAGTGACTTTTTGTAAGTTTTATTGCAATACTAATCTAGCTAGTTACCCACATAAAGTTTTAGGGAGACCAGTATGTGCTGCCACTGGGCCTTGGACCCCATTTTTCCCAGGGATCAGGGCTCACCTCTGTACCCAGTTGTCACAGTAAGTTCTTTCCCTTTATTAATCAGGTTGATTCTACTCTTGTTGATAGTGTACTCTCTTACACAGCTGTGATTCTTGCCATCTTTAACTCTGATGCCCTTGGCTCGGATTTCCAGTTGCCTATGTGTGTAGCAGAGCAGTCATTGCTACTGATAGTGTACCAAGCAGTAGGAGCATGTTGAGAAGGAAAACTAAAGTGAGAGATTGAACCATGCTATTTAATACCTAACCTGCTGTTAGCAGGAAGCTTATTGTTGTACCCTACCAAGGAAGTGAGATAGTACTAAGATAAATCATGGGATTACCTCTCGAATGCATTGAATGGCCATGTGTTCTCATCTGGTTCTATGTTTCTTCTAGTGGAAGGTGCTGCCTTACTTATTTATTACTGTTTTTACCAATAAGAATGAAAATGGGATTGTGCAAATTCCCTTGATTTCAACTAAATGTGCCATAGTGATCATATTTTAATTTATTTCAGGATATCTAAAGTCTTAACTAGATTTAAACTTACTGTCAAATGCCTGTTGTCAATTCAGTAGTGGTAGAATCTTGCGTCTGTTCCTTATGTTCTTGTTGACAGTGCTTAAATGCATCATTAGTACATTGTGGGCCTGAATCATAGATGTAGTTGGCATTCTATGAAAAATGGTTAAAGAAACTCAGGTTATTTTGGTTTTGCAGCAGTGAAAGAGTAGAATGTTAAGGTAGTATCTTTGGTAACCTTGGTAACTGTTTTCAACAGTGTTTATCTTTTTAAGTCAATAGATACATCAATTTAGAAGTTGTTCTCTGTGACTTGATTAGAGAAATTATCTTTGACACAGCTATCATTTTTTTCATTCTGAATTATCTTCTATAATGTTGGGTGTTTTCATAATTTTGGTAAGATTTTAGTCTGTGTTGTTTTTTTTTTTTTTTTTTTGGAGACGGAGTTTTGCCCTTGTCACCCAGGCTGGAGTGCAGTGGTGCGATCTCGGCTCACTGCAACCTCTGCCTCCTGGGTTCAAACGATTCTTCTGCCTCAGCCTCCGAAGTAGCTGGGATCACAGGGGCCCACCACCACGCCTGGCTAATTTTTTGTATTTTTAGTAGAGACAGGGTTTCACCATGGTGGCCAGGCCTGTCTTGAACTCCTGACCTCAGGTGATCTGCCAGCTTCAGCCTCCCAAAGTGTTGGGATTACAGGCGTGATCCACTGTGCCTGGCCAGTCTGTTGTATTTGAAGGTCTTATTGCAGATAGCATCTTGCAGTGGCAGCACATGTTCTTTTACATGATGACTCAACTAGAGTTGCCTATACCTGGCGATTCCTTTTACAAATTATGTATAAAATTGTCCTTTGTGTAACGGCTATAACCCTGAGTTGTTTTAAACAGGTCTGTTTCTGAATCTATAGGTTGTTGAATTGTTGCTTGTGCTTTGATTGTGGATGCACAGAACGGAGAGCTGCTGGCATCCTGGCCATCATGTGTGTTCCTGTCGTGTTATTTATTACTGCTGAGCCTCACTTATACAGCTGCACTGTAGAAAACCATACATTTCGATTCTTTTTGTTCTGCTTTTTGTTAAGGTTGCTGTGCAAATGTCGTATTTAAATACGTGAGTGCTTATTGTGTATGCAATGCTTTGTTAGGAATTGGGGAGATGTGTTGTGGTTGAAGTTGCGGGTTATAATATAAGACAGGACCTAACCCATAAAGGAAAAAATGGTGTAAGCTCCTCGGATGATAATTGTTGGAGAGTATTAATCAGAAGATTTCCTCGAGTGGGTGCTTATAACCTAAGCATTCTGTAGGAAGGTAAATAGCAAGTAGACTTCCTTGGCTGAAGTGGTAGTCAAGTAGTAACAAGAAGTGAATGTAGTAGAGGAGAGTCAATTGGAAGATTTAGAAAGAATAGAGAGGCTGAGGAGTTTGAATTTAATTTGAGAGGCAATTGAGAATTACTGTAGGTTTTTATCGACCTGATTTTACTTCATATGTATGTATGTGTCTAGATGTTGTGGCTGGTGGGGGTGGGAGGCTCTAGGGGGAAAGGCAGGAAACTGATGCAATCTTAGGAGGAATAGTTCTATAGGAAAATTTTACTCATTTCCATCTCCTTTTATTCTCACGATTTTCCCTTGTTTACAGTGCCTCCTCCTTTGTCTATTAAAACCCTTCTCATCCTTCAAGGCCCAGCTTAAACTTCTCTTATGAGCTCATCATCTAGTTCTCTTAAAATTCTTTACTACTGAGTGGGCATTTAGTGTGTGCCTTGTCTTTTCACATAGATTTTAAGTGCCTCTTGATGATAAGGATTCTATATCTTTTCCCTACAGTTCCAGGCATGTTATTGAATTGAATAACAGTTTGCATGAAATGTATTAACGTGGGATGGATAGAATGGGCTAGTTTTGAGAAATATAACTGTCAAAAACGTTTTGATTTGATAGATGAAGCAGAAGTGATATCTTAGGTTTTGAACTTTTGGGAGAATGGTGGTGCCCTTGCGTTTTCTAGAAATTAGCTGTTCATGCACATAGATTTGGATCCCCAGACAGGAGAATTGGATTTCACCGTTACAATTAATATGACGTTTTAGCTTTTTCTAAAACTGTCTTATTGATTATCTTATAGTAATCTTGAAGATAATCTATTTTTAACTATGAGCATTGTGTTAACTTGATTTAGTATACTGTAATGGATCTATATGATAACAACAAAATATAGATAGACAGATACACTGTTAGGACTTAAGTGGCATCCATCCAAGAGTTCATAGAAACTAGAGGGTAATAAAATTATGCATTGGTTGGCTACTATGTATGGCCATTACAGTCATTGTTGGAGAATTATTGCAAGACTTCTGATTATTATGGCTTAGAAAAGGCATAGGAATTGGTAAAAGTCCAAACATATATAACCACAATTATCAAGTAGTAGAAGGAGCTTGTATGAATGGATTGGATTATACAGTCATGGTCTGCCAAAACAGGGGTAACTCTTTAAGTTTAGAAAAAAACATAACTATACAAAGTAGATAGCAAGATTATATAATTCATTACTTCTGAGAGTATAGTGTTAAAAAGTGCTCAGACTAATTAGAGGAGAAGTCAAATAAGATTAATGGTACCTTTGATGTTTTGAGGATTAGTATTAGCCTTTTGTGCTCGAAGTGATGGGAGACAACCTAACTCTCTAGAACATCAGTCATTGCTTGAGGGACAGTCCTGAGTCAGGAAGATCATGGAACTGACCCAGTATGGCTGACTGTAAGATTGTGTGGCAGCCTGTACTTTGTTGGCAGACTTTTTGGTTCACCTGATGGATGATACTATACAACCACAAAAGCTGTTTATCAGTAGAATTAATGAACTGATTTTGGAAACCATAATATAGTTCCAGAGCAAATCATATATATGATGATTTTTCGGCACAGTTGACAGAATTTCATTTTCTAGGACTTAAGTCTCTTTCACCCATGGAACAGTTTGGAATAATAAGCATACTTCCTATTGTCATTGTTTCTGCCTGTCGACTGGTAGATGTGACTGACAATGGCAAAATAGGGCAAATAAAAATTTAAGCTCACTGTCGTGATGAGTGTCTCATCCAGATGAACGGACTGGTGAGTCAGATGACTAGCAGCACAATTGAGCTGCTAATAAAAAGCAGAGTCAACTGCTTTTCATTATTCACCCACTCAACTCTAATGGCACTTAATACTAATGAGTAATCTAGTGGCAGGTGCCAGGATTGAGGCTTTGGTTGGATAATTCTTCTGCCCGATAGTGAAATGAAGTCAGGGTTTCTAAATATGCCTGACAGCCTAAGGGGAGGTTTGCTCATAGGTAGTCATTTGCTAAATATGTTTTTTTCCACTCTGGAAAATTTTTGGTCCTTGACACAGGAGTGATTCATCATAACCTTGAATAACATAGTTGGACAAATATTTGAGATGTGTGTGTATATATATATTCCTTTTCTTTTTTTTTTGAGACAAGAGTCTCTGTCGCCCAAGCTGGAGTGCAGTGGCGCGATCTCAGCTAACTGCAGTCTCTGCCTCCTGGGTTCAACCGATTCTCCTGCTTAAGCCTCCCAAATAGCTGGGATTACAGGCACACGCCGCCATACCCGGCTAATTTTATATTTTTAGTAGAGATGGGGTTTCACCATGTTGGCCAGGTTGGTCTTGAACTCCTGACCTCAGGTGATTCTCCCACCTTGCCCTCCCAAAGTGCTGGGATTACAGGCATGAGCTACCGCGCCCAGCCTGATATATATGTATTTTTTAACGTGACTGACATTTGGGGAGGAGAGAAAGAAGTTCTAGTAAGGTCCCATAGTCTTTTATGTGAAGCTAATGGGGCCAAATGCATTTCAACATTCAGAATTTTTAGGATGTTAGAAAGATAATACCATATATAAAACACCCAGAAAGGTCTGGAGCAGCACCTTTTAGTAAAACACATTTATATTTCTGCAGCAAAAGATAGGAGTATTCATACTAAGTGAAATAACTAAATTCTATAAATAGTTTCATGTCACCTCAAGTCAGGTTTAACCCTCAAATGAGATTTTGGAACTTTCTGGGATTTGGAATTGTGGATGAGGGGTTGTGGTCCTGCACTGAAGTTTGTCAGGCAGTATCTTTAGTTGATAGAATAAAATGGCAGGGAGCTAGATGCTTAAAAGTGATTTCAAGATATTTTTAATTGACAAAGCAGAGTATAATTAATGACAGTGTCTCTGGGTTTCTAGGATTTGTACTGTGTTCGCAGTGACCTGGGGAACCTGCTCAAAGCCCTGGGTCGCTTGGAAGAAGCCAAGGTAGGTGTTTGATAGAACACATTTAAACATCAGTGTTATGAAAACTTGTACTTTTTGCCAAGTCTTCAACTCTTCATTGAGCTATCTTCACAAAACAGTCCTTTGAAACTGAGGAAAACTGACGGCATGAATCGCCTCAGAATAGAGCAAGGCCAGGCTTTGGCATATCTGTTCTAAATCTGGGGGTAAAGCAAGAACCTGAACATTTTGGAGCCTTTCTGCTGAGCTAGACCATCTTTATAACACTGGGCTCCGTCATGATCTTATGTGGGAATAAATAACATTCCTTCAAATCTGAGGCTTGCCTGCTGGTGACAAGCAGAGCGCCTGTGATTTGGCTCAAGACTCCTATATGATGCAGGTGCCATTGAAAATGCTGCTCTTCTAAGTCCTTTGTGGCTTGTAAGTGGAGAAGAATTTCATCCAAATGTTACCCTGTAATACTGGCATTTAAAATTCTTATTTAACCTTCCTCCCTTCATCTTCCTCACCCTTTACAGTGGAAGAAAGGCTGTTAAAATGATTGCAAATTAATAATTGGAACATCCTGTCCCTTCTTGTCCCCGCTCCCTTCCCAAGTTCCTTTTTCCTCTTTTCCAATCCTAGTTGTCTACCTTCTTTTCTTCCTCATTTCCTTCTTTTTATTCCTCCCCACCCCAACCCCTTAAAAAAAGGTCAGAAGGACAAAGCTGGTTTGTTTGGGAAATGGACTGATCGAAAGAAAACTTGCCAAAGTGGAAAGGTGGCTTTTAGCATTCTGTGTTTCCAAATAATGAATTTGAACACCAGGTTGGGTTAATTAAAGCTTTTGGTATAATTTAAAATTAAATTTATAATGCAGTTGTCTTGTTACAAGCCACCTTACGCAACCGCGCTGCAGGGGTGAGGAGTGGGGAGAAACCAGAATGCTTCTGAAACTCCCACCTGTTGCTCTGAGCCCCACGCGCATGCTAATGCGTGGAGTGTATGCGCAGCGTAGCTGTCTGTTTGACTGCTTCATCCAGGGAGGGAGAAGGCTTTTCAGCACCATCTGATGTTAAAAGGCACAGTTTTAAGTGCACAGCTCATAAATTCTGCTGACATTTTGGATTAACCTTATGTAGGTTGCCAGCTAATGAATTGTAATTGATTTCAATCTTAGCCGATAAATCTAATTGGTAATTTATAGAACAAATATTTGATAAGCTCCTATTAATTGTCACCCCACCAAGCGGACAGCTAACATGAATTGCACTTCACTGCAGCTTTAGAGATCGGTTTAGGCTGAGACATTGCGCCTGCCTTAGGTTGCTGACTTCTTTATTTCAGAGCTCTGGAGACACCTAGTTTGAAAAATGTTATTCTGTTTTTTTGTGAGAACTTAGTAAACAAGAAAATACTCTTGAGTGAAATGCAATGTATTTCTTTTGTAATCAGTGCATTTGAAAATTCAAGCCAGCATATTCCTAGTAGATGGAAGCAAAATTAAGTTGTCTTTGTAGAAAATGAAGAGCCTTTCTTCCAGCAAAAATCCCTGCTGTATGCAATAGCCCTGATTAACCCTCTCCCTTCTGCATGTTTCCCATGTTACAGACTTGAGACTGTCCTCATTCCCATATGTAATAGACATCCAAAGAATTTCAATTGCTTTGTTGAACTTTTACTAATGATCTTGTTTTTATTTTCTCTCTTGTTTTTGGTTTTTCACCATTGATATTGTATTTAGAAGGTTTCAGGTGGGTGAAACCTCCTATTCCATGCGTAAGGTGCCTCGCTGAAGGGAGCTCGAGGCCTGGATCTAGGGCAGACACACAACCTCCTCCTCCTCTTCCAGCAAGGAACGCACCGAAAAGTCACATGATGAGAAATATGGTAACGGGTTTGTAACTGCCACAGCAAAACAATTTGCCTCCATGCCTGAATCTTCTGTCTTGTGGCTTCAGAAACAGCTTAAAATAATTTTATTTACAAGCAAGTTATGTAAGAGAATGTTTTATACTATAGCCACAATTCTGTCAAAGATAAGTAAAAGTTAATTGATGTTAAAAATTATTAGAGATAATTTACTTAGTAAAAGCTTCTAACTCTTCTTGTTGTTCATTTTTTTTCCTTTTTTCTTCTTTGTTTGGATTGCAGCATTCTGCTCTTCTGATGATGCGCTGTGACCCTGCAGTAGCGCACAGGCTGCGCAGCGTTAATGCGCATTGCGTGCGAATGAACCCCTGTGAACGGTTGACTAGATGAGTAATCTGATTGACTGGCTCCCTCAGTCCTATTCTGTAGCCTTTTTGGATAAAATTGGGTTTTAACGTACCTCGAGTCCAACTAATCTCATTAAACGAATATTCTCTATGGGCCTGTCTAGTAGATTAATGGATCTGGTTGGCCGTTTGCTGCGTCTGGGGGTGTTCTATGTAGCGCAGCAGTTCGCAGCGATTGCGCAGTGCGATGCTGTTAGGTTGCGCAAGCGATGTTTGCGCTCGCATTACAGGGACCTCAACCTAGGTGCAATCCTGTCATGTGAGGTTTCAGCTTCAGTCCTCCTTGGGAGACAGGGGCATTGTGAGAATGTAACTTAAAGCCTGGCTTTATGGTATCCAACTTGGCAGAAAGACATTTTTCTCTTCAGTAGCATAGTTTTGATGTTAGTGAGGAACGTTGTTGAAGAGCAGCGTTTCCCAAAATGTGTTTCATAGTATTCTAATAAAATGCCCAATGAAAGAAGAGTTCCATGGTCAACTAAGTTCAGGGAACCCTGTTATACTATTAAAGGCTTAGGGAAGTCCAGTAAAGAAAGCCGTTTTCCTAATTTATTTGATCATGAACTCCCTTTTTTTCAGCCATACCTCTTAACACCTCATAGAACACACTTTGGGAAACAGTGGGGGTAGGAAAACTCGGCCTCAAGTTGTGCCCTCTAGATAGCACTTGAAAACATGACAAGGGCCAGTAGTTGTTTGGGTAAGGGAACTCCAGCATAGAGCCTTATAGCACCTGACTTCCTAGTTAAGTCCCAGTGTAAGGGTTGGTCTATGGTTGGCAGAACTGAACATGGTGGTTTGCACTTGGGTTCTGGTGGCGCAGGCGCAGGAGCAGCCAGCTGTGGCAGCGCATTAGTTTTGGCGCAAGCGAGCCTATGCTGCAGGGTCACTTTTGGCTGGTCAGAGAAGGAATAATGATATCACCTTCTTCCCCCCTCCCCCCAATCTTTTTTTTTTCCCTTTACAAATTTTCCCCTTTCCCTTTACCTCCTTTCCCTCCCATCTTCTTTCATTAACCCCTCCTAAGGCATGTTATTTGAAAGCAATTGAGACGCAACCGAACTTTGCAGTAGCTTGGAGTAATCTTGGCTGTGTTTTCAATGCACAAGGGGAAATTTGGCTTGCAATTCATCACTTTGAAAAGGTTAGTCATTAAATTAATAATTGGTATTTTTGAAGTGCTTACGTGTGTAGTGTTTTTACTAGAACTAAATAATAGGTGTTAACCAGTCACATTATATCTTTGTTTCTCTGGCAGTATAGGCAGTATGTGACTTACAGAGAACAATGACTTGACTTAAATATTTTTTCAACTTGACAGTGGTGCAAAAGAGATACACAATAGAAATTGTACTTTGAGTACCCATGTAGCCATTCTGGTTTTCCCTTTCAGTACAAGATTCAGTAAATTACATGAGATGCCCAACACACTATTATAAAATAGGAAGGAGGCTGAGGCAGGAGGATCACTTGAGCCCAGGAGTTTGAGGCTGTAGTGAGCTATGACCATGCCACTGTACTTAGCCTGAGTGACAGAGTGAGACCCTGTCTCTAAGATTAAAAAATAAAAAGGTACCATAAAGACACATGCATGCGTATGTTCATCACTTCACAATAGCAAAGACATGGAATCAGCCTAGATGCCCGTCAATGGTGGGCTAAAGAAAATGTGGTACGTATATGCCATGGAATGCCATGTAGCCATCACAAATGAAATCATGTCCTTTGCAGCAGCATGGACGCAGCTGGAGGTTATTATCCTAAGTGAATTAACGCAGGAACAGAAAACCAAATACTGCACGTACTCACAAGTGGGAGCTAAGCATTGGGTACACATGGACAGAAAGGGGAACAATAGACAGCGGGGCTTACTTGAGGATGGAGGGTGGGAGGAGTGTGAGGGTACAAAAACTACTCACCGGGTACTATGTTCACTACCTGATGGACAAAATCATTTGTATACCAAATTGCTGTGACACAATTTACCCATGTAACAAACCTGCATGTGTACCCCGAACCTAAAATAAATGTTGGAATTAAAATAAAACTCATATTAAAGTTTTAAAAAAGGGCTTTGTATTAGATAATTTTGCCCAACTGTAGACTAATGTGTTCTGAGCATGTTTAAAATGAGGCTAGGTGGGCCAGGTACGGTAGCTCATACCTGTGATCCCAGTGCTTTGGGAAGCCGAGGGCAGATTGCTTGAACTTAGGAGTTGAAGATCAGCCTGGACAACATGACGAGACCCTGTCTCTACAAAAATTTTAGCTGGGTGTGGTGGTGTGCTCCTGTAGTCCCAGCCATTTGCAGGGCTGAGGTGGGAAGATTGCTTGGGCCTGGGAGCTGGAGGTTGCAGTGAGCCAAGATTGCACCACTGCACTCCAGCCTGGGTGACAAAATGAGACCCTGTCTCAAAAAAAAAAAAAAAAAAAAAAAAAAATTAGGCTAAGCTAGGATGTTCAGTAAGTGTTTTAAATGCATTTCGACTTAAGGTATTTTCAACTTATGATGGGTGTATTGGGACATAACCCCATCCTAAGTTGAGGAACATCTTTATTGCAGTGTTTCCTGGATAGTACATGGTATGGCAGTTTCCAGTTTTGTGTTGAAAATGTACTTTAGGCTGTGTACAGTGGCTCACACCTGTAACCAGCACTTTGGGAGGCTGAGGTAGGAGGACTACTTGAGCCTAGTAGTTTGAGACCAGCCTGGGCAACGTAGTAAGACCCTATCTCTACAGAAAATACAAAAAGTAGCCACGCATGGTGGCGCACGCGTGTAGTCACAGCTACTGGGGAGGCTGAGATGGGAGGATCACCTGAGCTTGGGAGTTTGAGTCTGCAGTGAGCTGTGATCATGCCACTGCACTCCAGCCTGGGCGATGGAGTGAGACCCTGTCTCAAAAAAAATGTACTTTAGTAATTAAAAATGATTTTTATAAGTGGGCTTTAAAGAAGCAGGGCTTCTTGGTGAAAAGGCAGATTCCAAGTCTGGGGCAGGAAGTTTAAAAAATGTTTTGGAATGTCTGGTCATACCAAAAAGCAAGGAAGCTTTGACATACTACTTTGTGTCAAAAGGACTCAGGAAGCAACTTGAGGAGGCTCCCACTGGCTAAAGATAAAGATGGAGACTTGAGCATCAATAAGAATAATAACTGAAATATACTACAGCTTACCAAATATGTTTAAATCTATGAGCTCATAATTATGCTAAAGCATTCATTGGTCACCTTTGGAAGACATATATATTAAGGAGCAATTAATTGGAAAACTGGTTAAAAAGAGAAGAATAAAGTGTTTGAGGAACCTCTATACTACTTCCCAAAAAGGCTTTACCAGTTTATACTTCCCCCATCAGTTACAAGGCTTCCCTTTCTTTACATCCTCACTAATACTTGTTATTATTCATCCTTTTGATGATAGCTATACTAACAAGTGTGAGATGCTAACTCATGGTTTTATTTTGCATTTCCTTGATGATTAGTGATGTTAAGCATAGTTTTTATGTATCTTACTTGACTTTTTTTTTTTTTTTTTGAGATGAGATCCTGCTCTGTTGCCCAGGCTGGAGTGCAGTGGCGTCATAATAGCTCATTGCAACCTCAAACTCCTGACCTCCCAAAGTGATGGGATTACAGACATGAGCCACTGTGCCTGGCCTGTACCTCTTCTTTTGAGAAATGTCTGTTTAGATCCTTTGCCTGTAGTTTAATGGGTGTATTTGCTACTGAGTTGAGTTCCTTATCCCTTTATCAGATGTATAGTTTGCAAATCTCCTAACCCAGGGGTTGCCTATTCACGCTGTGTAATTGTTTCCTTTACCGTGCAGAAGCTTTTTAGTTTGATGCAATCTCATTGCGTATTTTTGCTTTTGTTACCTGTGCTTTATACTAAGTGAAATAAACCAGGCACAGAAAGTTAGATACTGTATTATATCACGTATTTGTGGAATCTGAAAAAGGTGATTTCATAGAAACAGTAGAAAGGTGGTGAGGCTTGGGGGGTGGAGGAGGGATGGGGAAAAGGGAGATATTGGTCAAAGTGCACAAAGTTTCAGTTAGACTGGAGGAATAAGTTTTAGTGATCTATAGTACTACATGATGACCACAGTTGTTAATCATGTATATTTCAAAATTGCAAAAAGAATAGGTTTTTAATGTCCTCAACCACAGAAAATAGGTGATGGATATGTTAATTAGCTTGGTTGAATATTTCTAAAATGTATACATGGATCAAACCATCACATTGTATGCCATAAATATACACAATTACATGTCAACTTTAAATTTAAAAATTAAAAGTATAAAGCATTTGTCTTCCCTTTCCTGTATGAACTGGACCATAGAGTAACCTAATAGTTGATGGGGGAAGCTTCTCTTTATAAAAGCATTCTAGCTAATAAGTGAAGAAGGAATGATAGAGTATCATCATTAATAGTTAAAGCATTTAGGCCGGACGTGGTGGCTCATGCCTGTAATCCCAGCACTTTGGGAGGCTATGGTGGGCGGATCACCTGAGGTCAGGAGTTTGAGACCAGACTGGCCAACATGGTGAAACCCGGTCTCTACTAAAAATACAAAAATTAGCTGGGCATGGTGACAGGAGCCTGTAATCCCAGCTACCCGAGAGGCGGAGGCAGGCGAATCGCTTGAACCTGGGAGGCGGAGGTTGCAGTGAGCCAAGATTGCGCCATTGCCCTCCAACCTGGGTGACAGAGCAAGACTCCATCTCAAAATAAATAAATAAAATAAATAAATAAATAAATAAAGCATTTCTCAGTGACAAAAACGAGATATAATCAGATATTAAGTACCTTGTGATAAACAATTTCACTGGTGAAGTAGTCTTGCAAAAAGAGAAAAGAACACAAACCTAATTAAGCTTCTTGTTCTACCTACCAATTTATAGGAGACATATGGGACAGGAAACATGTTAAAGGACGCCATAGGGATGCAGTCAGCAAAATTCAAACTTTGGGAAGCTGACCTTACTTCAACAAATTGTAGTAATAAAAATGGAGATTTAAATTAAACTTTAGGCTGGGTGTGGTGGCTCACCCCTGTAATCCCAGCACTTTGAGAGGCTGAGGCAGGTGGATCACTTGAGATCAGGAGTTTGAGACCAGCCTGGCCAAGATGGTGAAACCCCATCTCTACTAAAAATACAAAAGAAAAAAAAAAGCTGGGTGCCTATAATCCCAGCTACCCAGGAGGCTGAGGCAGGAGAATTGCCTGAACTTGGGAGGAGGAGGTTGCAGTGAGCCAGGATTGTGCCACTGCACTCCAGCCTGGGCGACAGAGTGAGTGACACTCCACCTCCAAAAATAAATAAATAAATAAATAAACTTTTAAAGGATTAAAAGAAAATGGAATTATTATTATTATTTTTTTTTGAGACAGGGTCTTACTCTGTCGCCCAGGCTGGAGTGCAGCGGTGTGATCTTGGCTCACTGCAACATTCACCTCCCGGGCTCAAGGGATTCACTTGCCTCAGCTTCCAGAGTAGGTGGGACTACAGGCATGCGCCATCACGCCCAGCTAACTTTTTGTATTTTTAGTAGAGACGGGGTTTTGCCATGTTGCCCAGGTCTTAAACTCCTGAGCTAAGGCAGTTGGCCTGCCTCGGCCTCCCAAAGTGCTGGGATTACAGGCATGAGCCACTACGCCCAGCCGATATTTAATATGAAGGAATTGCTGTCTTTTTTTGTTTGTTTGTTAAGTATGATAATGGTATTGTGGTTAGGTTGGGAGGAAAAAGCTTCTTGTGTTGTCCCTGAGATACATACTGAAATATTTTCGAATGGAATATGTCTGGGTTTTGCTTCAAAATGATCTGCGAAGAGGGGGAGTAAGTTGGAGTATAGATTAAATAAGATCAAACATGATATATGAATTGTCGAAAATGGATAATGGAGACTTGGGTGTTCCTCTATTTTTGTATGTGTTTAGACGTTTCTATTATAAAGTTTAAAAGTTTTTGGAGTGGACATCTATCACTATAGACAATCTAAATTAAATGCATCACACTATTTACTACAGAGTTGTCATCTAAGTGAAGATGAAGTGTTCTTTATTTTTTTTGAGACAGAGTCTCACTCTGTTGCCCAGGCTAGAGTGCAGTGGCACGATCTCGGCTCACTGCAGCTTCCGCCTCCCAGGTTCAAGCAGTTCTCCTGCCTCAGCCTCCCGAGTAGCTGGGATTACAGGTGTTAGCCACCATGCCTGGCTAATTTTTTTTTTTTTTTTTTTTTTTTTAGTAGAGACGCGATTTCGCCATGTTGGCCAGGCTGGTCTTGAACCCCGGGCCTCAAGTGATCTGCCCGCCTTGGCCTCCCAAAGTGCTGGGATTACAGGCATGAGCCAGCGCGCCCAGCAGATGAAGTGTTCTTTATCAATCTTTAATAAACATACTCAGTGTCTTAGTCAAATACCTTTTTGGTGTTTTTTTTTTTTTTTTTTTGGAGATACAGTCTTGCTCTGTTGCCCAGGCTGTAGTGCAGTGGCATGATCTTGGCCCACTGTAACCTCTGCTTCTCGGGTTCAAGCCATTCTCATGCCTCAGTCTCCCGAGTAGCTGGGACTACAGTTGCACATCACCACGCCTGGGTAATTTTTGTGTTTTTAGTAGAGGTGGAGTTTCACCATGTTGGCCAGGCTGGTCTTGAACTCCTGAGCTCAAGTGGTCCGCCTGCCTTGGCCTCCCAAAGTGTTGGGATTACAGGTGTGAGCCACTGCACCCGGCTGATGTTTTGATTAAAGTTTACATTTACCATCCTGTAGGAGTATCTTTCTTGATCAGTGGTTCTCTTCCTTGGTTACGCATGAGGAGCTTATAAAAGATCTGGATATCCTGACTCTATCTTCAGAGGGTCTGATTTAACTGGCCTGTGATAGAGCCTAGGTACCTTTTCTAGGAGGTAAATTCTTAATATACTGCCAGGGTTGAGAATCACTGCTCTAGACAACATGACAGCTATTTGAATGACACCGTTTAATGGTTAGTTAGTATTTCCTTGAAGTATTGTATCTTACTGTATATACAGCGCTAATTGCATGTCTTAATAAGGTCTTGCTGAGCATGTAGTTCTATGCATACAACTGAGGTATGTATTTTCCTTTTCAGTAAGAGTTTGCTGCCTCTTTTGCCACTATTTTTTCAGAAGAGTTAAACTGGTGTAATTGTGAATAAAATAGGGCCAATCATTAGAAGTATTCAGTTTAATGAAATTGGAGCAGGCCCATTTTAAATTTTTCTGTTCAGGACCCATTTTGCTCCTGAGAACATGAGGCATGAGAAGTTACTTTGATAATATTGAGGTTTGTAAAAGTAATGAGAAGGCACTAAATAAATCATTGGTTTATTAAAATGAAATGTAATTGAAACTCTGCAAGGACCTTGGAGTAAAAACACTGTAATTGGGAAGTTGATCTGGTGAAATCCTAACTTGCTGTGAGTAACTAACTGTCCTGAAATTTTTAGGCTGTCACCCTTGACCCAAACTTTCTGGATGCTTATATCAATTTAGGAAATGTCTTGAAAGAGGCACGCATTTTTGACAGGTGAGAGAATGTTCTGTTTAATAAATTTTCTTGAATCTTTGTTGTATTGACACTTGATAATTTGGACCGAAATGATAACAATAGTCAATTGAAACACATTTGCCTTTTCTAGTACGTTGTTCCCTGCCCATGTCTGCTGTGTTGCCTTTTATTTATAGGTGTTCATTGCCTGAGTTTTTGTTGTTGGCTTTCCTCAAAGCCATTATCCTTCTCATTGGGAGTTCAGTTGAAATTTTTTAATTGTAAAATGGTTGAAGTGGTTTTTTCTTAGACTAAATTATTCCTTTGACCTGATTTAGAAAGCACAGTAAATCCTGACTTTTAACTTTTTGTTGTTGTTGTGAAAGGACAGCCTATTTTTTATGTGGGAGTACAAAATTTCTCACTGTAAAGACACATTTTATAAAGGTATGATTTTGGTTTGAGGTTAAAATATAATACAGCATGAATTATGTAATTACAAAGACTTGATATATTTTGATATAGTACAGCTTGAATGAGTTGTAACAAGCCATCTATTAAGAATGAGTTACATTTTGTGTGTGTGTGTGTGTGTGTGTGTTCATTTACAGAGCTGTGGCAGCTTACCTTCGTGCCCTAAGTTTGAGTCCGAATCATGCAGTGGTGCATGGCAACCTGGCTTGTGTATACTATGAGCAAGGCCTGATAGATCTGGCAATAGACACCTACAGGCGGGCTATCGAACTACAACCACATTTCCCTGATGCTTACTGCAACTTAGCCAATGCTCTCAAAGAGAAGGGCAGTGTAAGGATTTTTACTCATTCTATTTGTTATCTGGTAGGATTAAGAGTCTTTTCTGGCCAGGTGTGGCGGCTCACACTTGTAATGCCAGCACTTTGGGAGGCTGAGATGGGAGGATTGCTTGAGCCTAGGGTTTCGAGACCAGCCTAGGCAACATGACGAAACCCTGTCTCTACAAGAAATACAAAAATTAACTGGGCATGGTGGCGTGCACCTGTAGTCCCAGCTTCTTGGGAGGCCGAGGTGGGAGGATCGATTGAGTCCTGGGAGGTTGAAGCTGCAGTGAGCCGTGATTGTGCCACAGCACTCCAGCCTGGGCAACAGAAGACTCTGTCTCAGAAAATCACAAAAACCGAAAAACAGCAAAAAATGAAAGTCTTTTGTACAAGTACTGAGATGGTATATTGGTTTACTTTAGAGTTTTGGTTGAGGGTAAGAATACCAAAAAATATCAATTTTCTGTAGCATTACCAGCCATTAGGCTTAATTAAGCAATTATTAGAATAGTATCAGTGGAGGCTTTATGATTCTCTACAGTTTTTGAAGACTTTGTTTTGTTTTCTAGGTTGCCGAAGCAGAAGATTGTTATAATACAGCTCTCCGTCTGTGTCCCACCCATGCAGACTCTCTGAATAACCTAGCCAATATCAAACGAGAACAGGGAAACATTGAAGAGGCAGTTCGCTTGTATCGTAAAGCATTAGAAGTATGTGAGGGTGGCGTAGCTGGGTATTTAGCGTGATAGTAGAGGGAAAGCAGTTAAGTTTACCATCATCCACCTCTTTTGTAAAAATAGTGGTTGAATCATTTACAAGAGGATTATTCATTGAAATAGTAATTGAGTACCTAAGGTATGATGTGAGGCCCTATGTGACATTCCAGAAAATCCCTGCATTCAGAGTTCATTATTCTGTGGATAAGATCTGTACAAAAAAATTAAACATTAACCCACAGTTCAAGAGAAGTTACTGATAAGTATATAATCTTAGTGCCTGATGGCTGTAACCACTAGGTTAGTAGATACGGTAGGAGTTTAGCAGAGAGAGATCTCAGTGGTGTTGGAGTCAGGTGGTCAGGATAAACTAAGAGCAGAAGAGGTGTACCTCATTATGTTTGAAACAAGAAGAGGTATAAAATAGAGGAAGAGGTAGAATTTGAGAATGAATAGACTTGGAAAAGGTAGAGACAAGTTTAGGGATGTAAACGTACTTGCGCAAAGTTCTTAAGGTTGTGGTGAGTTATTACTGCTGCTTCAGCAAATTTTTTAACCTCAGTTATGATCTTGACTCTTTATAGGTCTTCCCAGAGTTTGCTGCTGCCCATTCAAATTTAGCAAGTGTACTGCAGCAGCAGGGAAAACTGCAGGAAGCTCTGATGCATTATAAGGAGGCTATTCGGTAAGAGACACTAACAGCCTTATTTTTAAAATTATTCTTAATTTAAAAATGTTTGACATTTGGCACATTGCAGATGCTAAAATGGCTTTAAATAACAACAATAAGTTAGCATTACAGTGGGTTAAAGATTTTTGTATTGGAGAAATAAAACCTTGGGCTTCTCTTTTAGAATCAGTCCTACCTTTGCTGATGCCTACTCTAATATGGGAAACACTCTAAAGGAGATGCAGGATGTTCAGGGAGCCTTGCAGTGTTATACGCGTGCCATCCAAATTAATCCTGCATTTGCAGATGCGCATAGCAATCTGGCTTCCATTCATAAGGTACTACTGTTTATTATAATATGTGCAATTTAACACCTAAAATTTAAGTTTTGGAAACTTTTTACCATCCTGCTTTATTTATTTTCCAGGATTCAGGGAATATTCCAGAGGCTATAGCTTCTTATCGCACGGCTCTGAAACTTAAGCCTGATTTTCCTGATGCTTATTGTAACTTGGCTCATTGCCTGCAGGTAAAGAATAACAGGCCAGTAATTGGCTCTCAGTGTTGTAATAGCTTTTTAATTGTTATGTACCATAAGAATCCAAGCCTGACTGGAAATAGTATTTTTAATAGGCTATCTGACATTACTTTAGGCCAAAGACATACCAAATATTAAATCCTGGGATAGGGCTTTCTGGATAATAACTTCTTTTTGCTTTCTCTAGATTGTCTGTGATTGGACAGACTATGATGAACGAATGAAGAAGTTGGTCAGTATTGTGGCTGACCAGTTAGAGAAGAATAGGTTGCCTTCTGTGCATCCTCATCATAGTATGCTATATCCTCTTTCTCATGGCTTCAGGAAGGCTATTGCTGAGAGGCATGGCAACCTGTGCTTAGATAAGGTGTGATTCTTTTCTTTTAATCTTTTTGTTGTAAACTAAAACACAAATACAGAAAACTGTGCAAATCAAATCTGTGGATTAATGAATGATTATAAAGTGAACACCACCCAAATTGAGAAATAAAACTTGTGAGCCACTTCAGAACCCCTTCCATTGTGTCCTGAGTATAACCCCCTGTACTTCCTAAGATGGAATCCTTAACTCCTTCACTTAAACACTAACAATAGACTGATGGTACTGTCCTTTAACTTGAAAGCCATAATTTTTTTTCTTTTATCTTTTTTTTTTTTTTCTTGTTTTTGAGACAGGGTCTCGCTCTGTTGCCCAGGCTGGAGTGCAGCGGTGTGATTATGGCTCACTGCAGCCTCGACCTCCCTGAGCTTAGGTGATCCTCCCACCTCAGCCTCCCGAGTAGCTGGGACTACAGGCGCATGCCACCACACCTAATTTTGTATTTTTTGTAGAGATGGGGTTTTGCTATATTGCCCAAGCTGGTCTCGAACCTCTGGGCTCAAGCGATCTGCCCACCTTGCCCTGCCAAAGTGCTGGGATTATGGGTGTGAGCCACCGTGCCTGGCAAGCCATCATGTTTAATGGAGTGCTTGGTATTTTGTATTCACCTTTGAGAATTACAGCACTACTTGATCAAGGATTGGATCAAGGGTTGGATGATAGATTGGAGTGCTAGGTGTGCTTTTTTTTTTTTTTTTAATTTTGAGACAGAGTCTCTTTCACCCAGACTGCAGTGCGGTGGTGCCATCTCAGCTCACTGCAACCTCTGTCTCCCAGGTTAAAGCAATTCTTGTGCCTCAGCCTCCCGAGTAGCTAGGATTACAGGTGTGTGCCACCATGTCCAGCTAATTTTTGTATTTTTAGTAGAGATGGCGCTTTGCCATGCTAGGCTGGTCTCGAACTCCTGACCCCAGGTGATCCGCCTGCCTCAGCCTCCCAAAGTGCTGGGATTATAGGCATGAGTCACTGCCCCCGGCCATAATTTTGTTTTTAGAAAATGTTTCCCCATAGAATTTTCTAAAATGCTGGAGGGTTTATCATGCTCTGTCCATACTGCTTCATACCTACAAGTTTTAGATTTGCTCACACTTTTTTTTTTGAGACAGGGTCTTGCTCTGTTGCCCTGGCTGGAGTGCGGCTCACTGCAACCTCCACCTCCTGGGTTCAGGCGATTCTCCCACTTCAGCCTCCCAGGTAGCTGGGACTACAAGCACGTGTCACCACGCCCAGCTAATTTTTGTGGTTGTTTTTTTTTTTTTTTTTTTTTTTTTTTTTTTTTCAGTAGAGACAGGATTTCACTGTGTTGGCCAGGCTGGTCTCAAACTCCTGACCTCAAGTGATCTGTCTCCTTGGCTTCCCAGAGTGCTGGGATTTGCTTGTGCTTTATAGATTTCAGGAGCACGTCAAAGTATGAAGCATATTACATGAAGTGCTGAGGTTGCATGTCTCTGGCAATGTCAACTAAATGCTCTGGGCAGACGTTTTTCAACAGGTGTGAGGTTTGGTTTGGTGTGTTTTTCGTCAGTTTTCCTAGATGAAAATATATGTGTAGATTTTACTAACAAGCATTGGATTCTGTTGATAGATTAATGTACTTCATAAACCACCATATGAACATCCAAAAGACTTGAAGCTCAGTGATGGTCGGCTGCGTGTAGGATATGTGAGTTCCGACTTTGGGAATCATCCTACTTCTCACCTCATGCAGTCTATTCCAGGCATGCACAATCCTGATAAATTTGAGGTAAGACTAGTGTTTCTCTAGAATCACTATTTGTTTAAAAAAGAAAAAAACCCACAATGTTGGTTTGTCATGAGGCATGGAAACCCAGTGTCTTTTGGAAAGATTTGAGCCAATGCTATTAAATATGCCATGTACTGCCTTTCAGGTGTTCTGTTATGCCCTGAGTCCAGATGATGGCACAAACTTCCGAGTGAAGGTGATGGCAGAAGCCAATCATTTCATTGATCTTTCTCAGGTAGATAAAACTCTCATACTTTAACTTTTTATTTTGAGCAAGTTTAAATAAAACTATTAGCATGTAGTTTATTTTTTGATGATAGGTATTAAATGCTGTAGTACCACATATAGGCAATTGTGTTGATCTTATTTCCTTGGTCATTTATGTTAAATCAGCATGCCTTTTTCCGAGGTTGCAAATGAAACAGAAATGTGTTATGCTTGTGCTTGGACATACAACTTTTGTGGAGATTGAGCCGGCACTTGTGACAGAAGATACTTAATAAATATTAACAAAATGGTGACTTGGGAGAAGAATAAATAGGTCTTTTAAAGAAAATAGGGCCAGGTGTGGTTGCTCACGCCTGTAATCCCAGCACTTTGGGAGGCCGAGGTGGGCGGATCACGAGGTCAGGAGATGAGACCATCTTGACCAACGTGGTGAAACTCCGTCTCTACTAAAACACAAAAAATTAGCTGGGTGTGATGGTGCATGCCTGTAATCCCAGCTACTTGGGAGGCTGAGGCAGGGGAATCGCTTGAACCCAGGAGGCGGAGGTTGCGGTAAGCTGAGATTGCACCACTGCACTCCAGCCTGGTGACAGAGCAAGACTCTGTCTCAAAAAAGAAAAAGAAAATAGATGAACTATGGTTCATCAGTTTCCATGGGCCTTTGCCTTTGGTTATCTTTATATCTGTATTTGTTCTATTGTTGTATCCTCTAGGAGCATAAGTTTTATGATAAATTAAGATTGAAACCTGTGGGGGAATTAATTTGCTGAGTATGTAGGCTACAGTTTTTTCTTTGTAGACTCTATTAGCCACTTTGACTGATAGAGATAATATACTCTACATAGTGTTTGTGTACACACATGTATGTATGTACATACGCATGCAGGTATGGTATGTATGCATATATGTAAAAATACATGTATATACATATGAATCACTGAAGTCCTACCAGAAAGATTTTGAGACTTCTCATTTAATAAATAGTACGTACCAACAAATTTTGCAATATAGCTGTTGCTTCAAAAGTTTGTCTGGCCATTTTTGATACACAGTTAGACTCTTTGTGACCAAGAAGCATCCCTCTTTCTATCTCTGAGACCTTTAGGGAGTCACTGCTGATTGACTACAGTCTAAACTCTTCAGCATAGCTTTTGTAACCTTTCTCTGTTTGCCACAACTTTGTCAATACTTTCACCCACCATTCTACATCATGTATACCTTATGTCAAATAGAAGTGAATTACCTTTTTTTTTTTTTTTTTGAGATGGAGACAGGCTGGAATGCAGTGGCACGATCTCGGCTCACTGCAACCTCCACCTCCCAGGTTCAAACGATTCTCTTTTGATTCTCTTTTGCCTCAGCCTCCCGAGTAGCTGAGATTACAGGCGCCTGCCACCACACCCAGCTAATTTTTGTATTTTTAGTAGAGACGGGGGTCTCACCACATTGGCCAGGCTGGTCTTGAACTCCTGACCTCAGATGATCCACCCGCCTCGGCCTCCCAAAGGTCTGGGATTACAGGTGTGAGCCACCATGCCCGGCCTACTCACCATTTTCTAAACTCCCTCACACTTTACTCTAGTTCTTCATTCATACTGTTCTCTACTGAGATTGTATTCTGTTAAACTCCTTCAAACTTCTATTCGTCTTTGAAGACCTATTTCAAATACCAGTTCTAGGCTGGGTGCAGTGGCTCATGTGTATAATCCTTTGGGACAATGAGGTGGGAGGATTGCTTGAGGCCATCATGGGCAACATAGTGAGACCCTGTCCCTACCAAAAAAAAAAAAGATTACAAATTTCAAATACCAATTTCTCTATGAAATGTTGTTACTCATACATTCAATCCAGAAGTGAACTCTCCTTCCTCTGTGTTCTGTTTCTCTAATGCTTTGGGCCCATTTTAATGGCAGTTAACCATATTTGTGCCCGAATTAATATAGTTAATTTGTGTTCTTACCACTTTTCCATCTGGGAATCTGAATTATGTTAAATGCCATTAAAACTAATGGAATTGATCTGAGATTATACATAGTGAGTTCTTATTTTCTATTCTGTAGATTCCATGCAATGGAAAAGCAGCTGATCGCATCCATCAGGATGGAATTCATATCCTTGTAAATATGAATGGCTATACCAAGGGCGCTCGAAATGAGCTCTTTGCTCTCAGGCCAGCTCCTATTCAGGTAAACAAATTAACAGTCATCACTTATAACATGTATTTGGCTAAGAAAACAGTAATGTGCTGCTTTTCCTCCCTCTGGTTAACTGATATTTGAAACTGTAGGGCAGACATACTTTTTAATTTTTTTAAGTTGTTGAGATGCGCAGGACAAAAAGAGTGTAGAGCACAATGCTTATAGGTACATGTATATAGAGACATGCAGTTCATGGTTGGCTATGAACAGTTACTCTGTCTTGCAAATTTGAAGAACATTTTAGCATTTTGAAAGTTAGTCTAAAATGCAGGCTGGGGGTACAGTGGCTCACGCCTGTAATCCCAGCACTTTGGGATGCTGAGGCAGGAGGATCACTTGAAACCAGGAGTTTGAGACCTGCCTCGGCAACAAAGCAAAACACCCTATCTCTACAAAAAATTTAAAAATTAGCCGAAGTGGTGGTATGCCCCTGTGAGCTCAGCTATTCGGGAGGCTAACGTGGAAGGATTGCTCAAGCCTAGGAGTTTGAGGCTGCAGTGAACTATCACTGTGCCACTGCACTCCAGCCCCGGCGACAGAGTGAGAGTCTCTCTTAAAGAACTACTTCATTGCTTTCGACTAAAGAAGTCAGCCTTGCTGTGCCTGTAGCAAGGCCAGTAATCCTGGCTACTCTGGAGGCTGAGGCAGAAGGATTGCTTGAGCCCAGGAGTTCGAGGCTGTAGTGATCTACGATTGCACCACTGTACTCCAGCCTAGGGAACAGAGTGAGATCCTGTCTCTAAAAAAGAGTTAGACCTCCTTGTTCATTTACTTATTTAATTTTGGCACCTTTAGGTTCCTTTTTAAAAAACCATTTTATTGAGGTACAGTTGACATACAAAAAGTTGTACATATTTAATGTATATGACTTGATGAATTTAGAGATAAGTATCCTGATGAAAGTTCTTAATCAGTTTTTGATCTGATTTTTTAAGGCAATGTGGCTGGGATACCCTGGGACGAGTGGTGCACTTTTCATGGATTATATTATCACTGATCAGGAAACTTCACCAGCCGAAGTTGCTGAGCAGTATTCTGAGAAATTGGCTTATATGCCCCATACTTTTTTTATTGGTGATCATGCTAATATGTTCCCTCACCTGAAGGTAGGTATGAAACAGTGCTATGGGGGAATTTCAAAGAACTGTAGCTTTTTATTTCCTTGCTATTGTCTATGTAAGTCCTAAAAGACATGTCTGAAACTATTTTTTCCATTAGAAAAAAGCAGTCATCGATTTTAAGTCCAATGGACACATTTATGACAATCGGATAGTTCTGAATGGCATTGACCTCAAAGCATTTCTTGATAGTCTACCAGATGTGAAAATCGTCAAGGTCAGAACCTAGTCAATATTGTCATTGAAATACAGTTAACTGCATTCACGATCTTTTTCGTAATCATGCATTTTTTTGTTTTAGATGAAGTGTCCTGATGGAGGAGACAATGCAGACAGCAGTAACACAGCTCTTAATATGCCTGTTATTCCTATGAATACTATTGCAGAAGCAGTTATTGAAATGATTAACAGAGGACAGATTCAAATAACAATTAATGGATTCAGTATTAGCAATGGACTGGCAACTACTCAGGTGAGAAGATAATATACCATTATATGTCCCACCAAGTATGCATTTATTTCCCTTAAACCTCATCATAACTCTAGGAGGCAAGTATCATTATTACCATTTTATAGATGAGGAAATGAGTTAGTGGAAATGTGCATCTTATGTAGGTGTGTCTGATTTTAAAAGTCTCCTGGATTCAGCCAGCAGATTATTACTTACTGAGAAACTTCTGTGTTAATATCTTGTTATTCCCTGCCTGTGGCTTTACTGTCTTATATGATGAACTGTCTGTACATACCATACAGTTTCTTGCTTCTGTAAACCCATCCTTTCCCTAGCTAAATCCTACTCAGACGTTCAGTTCAGACAGCTCTTCCAGGAATCCATTTCCGTACTTACCGCTAACGTCTCCATCCCTACTTCATTGGTACCTGTCTTTTATACCTCTGTAATGTTTGGAATATATCATTACATACAGCACAACAGATGATAATTCCCTGTGTTTGTATCCTCTACTGAATTGAATTACTGATGTCTTAATCACAGTAATGTAGTATGTACTCAATAAATAATACATTGCATGCCTAAATAAGTAGCTCTATCAAGAGAGCGTAAGGCAAAGATCTCTGACCTCTAGAGGTCATAGATGTCCTTGCACACCTGTAATAGTTATATAACAATGTAAGGCAGTACTCAAATATGAGAATTGCAAGATAAAACTAATTATGTGTGTAGAAACTCAGAAACAGTGATGATCAGTGTGAAGAGAGACACTCTTGGGAGAAGAGACCATTTGGAGGAGTAATTTAACCTTGAGGAGTGGATGTGATTTAGAAAAGGACATTTCATTCATGAAGAAAAGAGTGATCAAAAGCTGTTGGATTGTTAATAGGATTTTGAGATCTTTTTTGGTTAGAGCAAGAAGTTTCATAGTGCAGTCTCCCCCAAATTAAGATAATGCTGCAACGGTTTGCCTCTTCTTAAACTTATATCGTGAATATTTTCTCATGGTTTGGTGACTTTTAATGGTTAGACCATTTTGGATCTTATGGATTGAAATATTGGACTCCTTTTGCCTTTAAATATAACCATCATCTTTTCCTTGTTTTAGATCAACAATAAGGCTGCAACTGGAGAGGAGGTTCCCCGTACCATTATTGTAACCACCCGTTCTCAGTATGGGTTACCAGAAGATGCCATTGTATACTGTAACTTTAATCAGCTGTATAAAATTGACCCTTCTACTTTGCAGATGTGGGCAAATGTGAGTATGCATAGACTTATTGTTACCATCTTAGAGACGAATAAAGATTTTGTATCTAGAGCTTCTTGCTGAAGATTGTCCTTCCACTCCCATTTAGGAGCTGTTCTGCTCATTTCTTTAAAAAATGTTTTTTTGGCTGATCGCGGTGGCTCATGCCTGTAATCCCAGCACTTTGGGAGGCCGGTGCAGGTGGATTACCTGAGGTCAGGAGCTTGAGACCAGCTTGACCAACATTGTGAAACCCCGTCTCTATTAAAAATACCAACAAATTAGCTGGACGTGGTGGTGGGCACCTGTAATCCCAGCTACTCGGGAGGCTGAGACAGGAGAATCACTTGAACCCGGGAGGCAGAGGTTGCAGTGAGCCGAAATCATGCTGTTGCACTCCAGCCTGGGCAACAAGAGCAAAACTCTGTCTCAAAAAAAAATTTTTTTTAAAATACTTTTTTAAAAATGTATTTTATTTATTTACATGTGACTCAACTGGGTTATGCTCTTTTTTTAAAAAACAGAATCTCGCTCTGTTGTTCAGGCTGGAGTGCAGTGGTGTGATCTTGCCTCATGGCAACCTTTGCATCCCAGGTTCAAGTGATTCTTGTGCCTCAGCCTTGCAAGTAGCTGGGATTACAGGCATGTGCCACCATGTCTGGGTAATTTTTTTTTGTATTTTTAGTAGAGACGGGGTTTCACCATGTTGGCCAGGCTGGACTCGAACTCCTGGCCTCAAGAGGTCTGCCCACCTTGGCCTCCCAAAGTGCTAGGATTACATGTGTGAGCCACCGCGCCTGGCCTTGTGCTCATTTATAATCTTCAAGAGATGTAGTTTTTCAGGCATTTTTGGTTTCTCCTTCCAGTGTCTAAATAGGACATTGTGAACCTTTTAAATTTACATATTCAAAGCATTCTTCTGTCTAAAGGGTCAGCAAACTTTTTCTAAAGGGCCAGATGGTAAATATTTTCAGTTTTGTGGTCATGCTGTTTCACATCTGCTCAGCTTTGCCGTTGTGGCACGAAAATAACCATAGGCATTTTGTAAATGATGAGTGTGGCTGTGTTCCAATAAAATTTTATTTATGCGAACTGTCAGTATGTCAGATTTGGCTCACAGGCTGTGTAATTCGCCAACCCCTGGTCTAAACTGATAGCATATGCTGTCATGTACATCCACCCATTTTTAACATTCTTGTAGTATGGTAGAGTTACAACCAAGAAGGAGTCGATCTATACATAAATCTCTCAGTTCATCAGATAGGTTTGCATAAGTGGGATACCGCATAGCTGTAACTGGCTCTTAATCCATATAACTGAAATAAAATGGCATGTTTTGCCTTTAGGTAGTCTGGAGATAATTCCTTGGTTAATTTTTTTCCCCTGATACCTGTTTTGTTTTATGTTCAGAGGAGAGGGGAGGATAGAAGAGAAGAGGAAGCAGATGAGTACAGGTCTACTGTCCTTAATCCTTACTTCCTGATGTTCACAAAAACTCTGAAAATCAAAAACTTTTTCATAAGTGTGTGGCAAATTTGTTTGGCAGCAAAACTAACTGAACTAACCCATTAGGGTATGTATTAGTCCGTTCTCATGCTGCTATGAAGGACTGCCCGAGATTGGGTAATTTATAAAGGAAAGGGGTTTAAATTGACTCACAGTTCCCGTGGCTATGGAGGCCTCAGGAAACTTAACAGTCATGGTGGAAAAGGGAGCAAACATGTCCTTCTTCACATGATGGCAGGAAGAAGTGCTGAGCAAAAGGGGGAGAAGCCCCTTATAAAGCCATCAGCTCTTGTGAGCACACACTCTCTATCATGCGAACAGCAGCATTGGGAATAACTGCCCCCATGATTCAATTACCTACCACTGGGTCCCTCCCATGACACATGGGGCTTATGGGAACTACAGTTCAAGAAGAGAGATTTGGGTGGGGACACAGTCAAACTATGTCAAGATATTTGTAGTCTTTTTTTTATTCCATTTAATATGACTATTCCTCCATCTCAATGCAGAGGCACTAATATGTTTGTTTATATGAAGTTGCTGCTGAGGGTTTTATGTAATACACACACACACACACACACACACACACACAGTACTACTTTTTTTGAAATCTGAAATATTCTGAATTTGGAAGTTCATCTGTTCTCATAGCTTTCAGAGAAAGGGATTTTGAACTTAAAAATGTACATAGAGTAGATATAAATCTAAATCAGGAGTTGGCAAACTATGACCTGTGGGTCAAATCCAGCCCACTGCTTGTTTTTGTAAATAAAATTTTATGGACACATAGCCATGCCTACTTGTTTACACATTGTCTGTGGCTGCTTTCAAGCTACAACAGAAGAGCTGAGCAGCTATGACAGTCAGTGTAGCCACAGAGCCAAAAATATTTGCCATCTGGCCCTTTACAGAAAAGACCAATTTATATTAGGCAAATAAAGTTAGGCAAGTGTGAGGTAACTTTCTTGGTTGTATCATAGTGGGGGATTTGAAATTTGGAATGCAAAATTCCTCTCTCTCAACAAAACTCACTGCCTCTATCAATTCCCACAGGAGGTAGCTGCCTCAGATTTTGCCAATTAGTAATTTGTTTTGTCTTCCAACATCGGTCTCCTCTCTTTCTTTGAACTCACTCTGAGGACAGCTAAGCAGAAGAGGGATAATTCAATTGATCTAATTCATCTCTGTGAAGGAAAGACTTAAGTTCACAGCAGGCTTCTATCTGGATGGAAAGAATAGAGTGTGGTAGAATTATTAGAGATCTCTGGGAGTCTTTGTTGAAAAAGGCAAATCTGCTATTAATAATTATTCTTATTTTCCCTATTTTAGATTCTGAAGCGTGTTCCCAATAGTGTACTCTGGCTGTTGCGTTTTCCAGCAGTAGGAGAGCCTAATATTCAACAGTATGCACAAAACATGGGCCTGCCCCAGAACCGTATCATTTTTTCACCTGTTGCTCCTAAAGAGGAACATGTCAGGAGAGGCCAGCTGGCTGATGTCTGCTTGGACACTCCACTCTGTAATGGGCACACCACAGGGATGGATGTCCTCTGGGCAGGGACCCCCATGGTGACTATGCCAGGTAAGTTGCTGATAAATTACTGGAGTCTTCCTTGTTCTTTTGAAAATCTCCTTTAGGGGAGAAACTTCCAAGTGAAGTTATATATACTAGGAGCAACATTAAAGGCAAGGTGATAGAAAGTGAGACTTGTTCTCACTTAATTCTCTTCATCTGCATTGTGTGGAGGCTTAACATAAATAACGTTAACTCTATGCTGTTTTACGTTCTCAGATGTGCAGTTGTTATCTTTTGTATTTCAGGAGAGACTCTTGCTTCTCGAGTTGCAGCTTCCCAGCTCACTTGCTTAGGCTGTCTTGAGCTTATTGCTAAAAACAGACAAGAATATGAAGACATAGCTGTGAAGCTGGGAACTGATCTAGAATAGTAAGTAAACTTTTCCTTGAACAAATTATTTGGTAAAGTAGAGAGAATATAGCTGTTATAAAATGAAGCCATAAAATAAGTGTAATATAAAATAGGTAAACTAGTTGTATGCCCTCTGGATGGGAGAAGTACTTTCTAAACTCTTAGAAATGAAGTAATCAATAGGTTTTACCATGTGAAAAGTAAATGACTGAATAAAAAATATTCAAGAAAATTAAAAGGCAAATGAGGGGGAAAAAACTTTAGTCTCAGATATCAAAGTATTAATTGCCTGGCTATGTAAAGACTGCAGAACATTTAAATTTTAAATCCCCCAGTAGGAAAGTAAAAATGGAAATGACAAGACACCTTGCTGAAGTGGAAATACAAAAGGTTAACAGGAAAGTGTTTCAGGCTCTGTAGTAGAAATGCCAATTAAAATTATACTGAGACTAGGTGTGGTGGCTCATGCCTATAATTCCAGCACTTTGGGAGGCCGAGGCGGGCGGATCACTTGAGATCAGGAGTTTGAGACCAGCCTGGCCAACATGGTGAAACCCCGTCTCTGCTAAAAACACAAAAATTAGTTGGGTGTGGTGGCGTGTTCCTCTAGTCCCAGCTACTCAGGAGGCTGAGGCAGGAGAATCTCTTAAACCCGGGAGGCAGAGGTTGCAGTGAGCCGAGATCACACCATTGCACTCCAGCCTGGGTGACAGAGCAAGACTCTTATCTCAAAAAAACCACACACACAAAAAAATCCTAAGGGTATATCCATTATTTGCCTATACAATAGAAATTTTTTTTGTATCAATGAGGGAGCATTGAGGACTAGCCTTTTCATGCATTGGTGAATAAATTGGTACAGCCCTTCCTCAGAGTTTTTAGAGCCTTAAAAGTTAGATCTTTGGGCCTGGCACGGTGGCTCACACCTGTAATCCCATCACTTTGGGGAGGCTGAGGTGGGCGAATTACGAGGTCAGGAGATCGAGACCATCCTGGCTAACATGGTGAAACCCCATCTCTACTAAAAAATACAAAAAATTAGCCGGGCGTGGTGGCGGGCGCCTGTAGTCCCAACTACTCGGGAGGCTGAGGCAGGAGAATGGCGTGAACCCAGGAGGCGGAGCTTGCAGTGAGCTGAGATCACGCCACTGCACTCCAGCCTGGGTGACAGAGCGAGACTCCATTTCAAAAAAAAAAAAAAAAAAAAAAAAAGTTAGATCTTTGACCCTAATACTGTCACGTCTTCACTGCAGTCAGTGTAAGAAATAAAAACAGCATAACTTAAATGCCTGAAAATGAGTAGGAATTACAGTGGTGATGCTTAGATGAGTGAGGATTTATTCATACAATAAACTAGTATTTCTTTCATTATTTTATTTTTTTTGAGATAGGATTTTACTCTGTTGCCTAGGGCTGGAATGCAGTGGTGTGATCTTGGCTAACTGCAGCCTCGACGTCCTGGGCTCAGGATGTCCCGGGCTCAAGACGTCCCACCTCAGCCACCTGAGTAGCAGGGACTATAGGTACATGCCACCATGCCCCATGCCTGGCTCATTTTAAAATTTTTTTTATAGAGGTGAAGGCTCAGTATGTTGGCCAGGCTGGGTATTTCTGTTTTCTTTTCTTTTTTTCCTGGACAGAGTCTCGCTCTGTTGCCCAGGCTGGAGTGCAGTGGCGTGATCTCGGCTAACTGCAACCTCTGCCTCCTGGGTTCAAGCGATTCTCCTGCCTCAGCCTCCCGAGTAGCTGGGATTACAGATGCCCACTACCACACCTGGCTAATTTTCTGTATTTTTAGTAGAGGCTGGGTTTCACTGTGTTGGCCAGGCTGATCTCGAACTCCTGACCTCGTGATCCACCCACCTCGGCCTCCCAGAGCGCTGAGATTACAGGCATAAGCCATCGTGCCCGGCGGGTATTTCTTAAATGAGGTTTTTCTTTCGGTATAATGGGTGATGTTTTTTTCTTTGTGTATTTCTGAGAAGCAGCATATTACATAGAAATTAAAGAAATACACTTTTTGAGTCAGACTACCTGAGTGAACCCAAGCTCTCTACTTACGAGCTTTGTGACTTTGGGCAAGTAAATCTCTGTGTTGTGCCTTGGTTTCTTCTGCAAAATGGAGCATAATCTTAGTACCTACTTTGCAGAGATGATGTGAGGATTAAAAAAAACATTCCATGTAAAGTACTTAGAATAGTTCTTGGTATCTGGTAAACATTCAGCAGATGTTAGCTACTTACTATTTTCAGAATTTCCTCCGTAGAACATCACATATGTCTAAGAAAAGTGAGAAATTTGAGCCTAGGCATTATAAAAAAATAAGATTCATGTCCATTAGCCCAGAGATAACTATAGTAAAAAATGTAGTGTGTTTTATTTTCAGACAGGGTCTCACTCTGTTACCCAGGCTGGAGTGCGGTGGCATGATCACGACTCACTGCAACCTCTGCCTCCTGGGATCGAGTGATCCTCCCACCTTAGCCTTCCTAGTAGCTGGGACTACAGGCACATGCCACCATGCCTGGCTTTTTTTATTTTTTATTTTTTAATATTTTGTGGAGACAGGGTCTCACCAATGTTGCCCAGGCTGGTAACTCCTGGGCTTAAGCAGTCCACCCGCCTTGGCCTCCCAAAGTGGTGGGATTAGAGGTGCGTGAGACACTGCACCCAGCCTGTAGTGCATTTTAAAATTTTTATTAGACTCTTTGGAACTTAGTTTGGTTCATACAATACTTTTCCCCAACATTTTTGTTGTGAAAATTTTTAATTTTATAATAAACACATCTATACCTACTGTTTAGAATCTGCCATTAGCATTTTACTGTTCTTGCTTTATTACATATCTATTCATCCATTTATTCCTTTTATTCATCTGCCAATCCATCTTATTTGACACATTTTGAAATAAATTGCAGACATCAGTACACTTCTCCTTAAATACTTAAGAATGGCTATCATTAACTGGAGTTAAGTATACATATATTTTTTTGAGACAGGGTCTCCCTCTGTTGCCCAGACTGGAGTACAGTGATATGATCTCCGCTCACTGCAACCTCCGCCTCCCGGGCTCGAGCAATCTTCCCCTCAACCTCCTGAGTAGCTGGAACTACAGGCATGAGCCACCACACCTAGCTAATTTTTGTAATTTTAGTAGAGGCAGGGTTTCGACAGGTTGCCCAGGCTGGTCTCAAACTCCTGACCTCAAGTGATCCACCTGCTTCAGCCTCCCAAAGTGTTGGGATTACAGGCGTGAGCCACTGCGCCTGGCCATTTTTTTCTTTTGAGGCAGAATTCATATACAGTGAAATACACAAATATTCAGTGAGTTTTGAGAAATACCTTTTTTTTTTTTTAGACGGAGTCTCACTGTGTCACCCAAGTTGGAGTGCAGTGGCACAATCTCTGCTCACTGCAACCTCTGCCTCCTGGGTTCAAGCAATTCTCCTGCCTCAGCCTCTTGAGAAGCTGGGATTATAGGCATGTGCCACCACACCTGGCTAAGTTTTCATGTTTTTAGTAGAGACAGGGTTTCACCGTGTTAGCCAGGATAGTCTTGATCTCCTGACCTTGTGATCCGCCCGCCTCGGCCTCCCAAAGTGCTGGGATTACAGGTGTGAGCCACCGTGCCCAACCGAGAAATACCTTTGTAACCCAAACTCCTATGAAGACAAAGAACATTATCACTCCAGAGAGATTCTTCATGCTCCTTTTCAGTCAGTCTTTTTCACCAACCCCCAGAGACAACCACTGTTCTGGAGTGTTTTTTTCCCTTCCATAAATTAGTTTTGCTTTTCTAGAATTTTATCCAAATGGAACTATGTCAATATGCACTCTGAAGGCTTCTTTCAGCAAGTTTATGTTGCTGAGTGGTATTTCACTGTGTGTATGTACTCCAGTTTATTTTCCTATTGACATAGAATTTAAAAAAAAACGAGTGCACAGGTCTTTCTCTTTGGAGGGTAGCATTAATATGGACATGGTTGTATTGAGACCAACAGATATGCACAACCATTTTACTACTTCTGTCACAACAAACATTAAAACAAAGTTGAGCATGGTGGCTCATGTCTATAATCCCAGTGCTTTGAGAAGCTGAGGGAGGAGGATTGGTTGAGCCCAGGCGTTCGAGACCAGCCCAGGAGTTCGAGACCAGCCTGGACAACATGGCGAGACCCCATCTCTACAAAAAATACAAAAATAGCTGAGTGTGGTGGTGCGTGCCTGTAGTCTCAGCTTCTCGGGAGGCTGAGGCAGGAGGATTGCTTGAGCCAAGGAGGTTGAGGCTGCAGTGAGCTGTCATCGTGCCATTGCACTCCAGCCTGGGCAACAGAGTGAGACTCTATTTCAAAAATTAGAAGAAAATAAATAAAAATTATTGCTTTTAAAAATGCATGAATATGTTCTGGCTTCTGGTTCTAAAGTATTTAGCTCTTCCTCTAAGAATAATCTCATGAAAAATAATATATTCAAAAGGGAAGTAGAAATCTTTTCCCCCGTGTTTCCTGAAGAATCAGTTACTTTTTTATTTCTGAACAGAACCATACTCTTGGTGATATTAGCAATTTTTAAAAATCTGAACAACTCAGTTCAGGTACAAGTGGAAAATTATGACAGTAGACTTGCTGTATTTGTCTTCCCCTTGAGTGGTTTCCTATTTCATTAAAATGACCATAAATTGAATACTTCATCTTATATTTATGCTTTAACTTTTGTAAATGATGCTTCAATGAATATCTTTGCATGGTCCTGTATGTTTTTGCATCTGATTATTTCTTTTTAATAGATTTAAAAGTGTTATTGTTAGGCCAGAGGGTTATGAACATTTAAGGTTAATACATACATTGCTAAATTGCTTACCAAAAAGCTAAGCAGTTTATGTTCTAACAGTACATAGGAATAGTCATGTGCCATTGTCAATTCTTGTTATTTTAAAGGTAGAAATAAAACAAAATGGGAAATGCGTGGTATCCCTTGGATGTACTTGTTTAGGAAAGAACTAAGTTTTTTCAGAGTACATGGAGTTGAGCTCATTTCAGTGACAGCATTATGTAAGCTGTGACCCTTCCCTTTTTAACAGGAAGCCAATCAGGAAATGAGACAGCGTAAAGTTTGGTCATGGATTTTTTGCCACAAAGGGAACTAGGTATTTATAGGGTGTGTTTCTGAGTTTTCTGCCCTGATTTGTAAACTGGTTTCTCGTTTTTTATTACTCAGCCTGAAGAAAATTCGTGGCAAAGTCTGGAAACAAAGAATATCTAGCCCTCTGTTCAACACCAAACAATACACAATGGAACTAGAGCGGCTCTATCTACAGATGTGGGAGCATTATGCAGCTGGCAACAAACCTGACCACATGATTAAGCCTGTTGAAGTCACTGAGTCAGCATAAATAAAGACTGCACAGGAGAATTACCCCTATACCTGAGCCTCAACCTTCTGGGGGAAAGGGAACTAGATAACATACTTCTTACTTGTCTGTACAGTACCTTGTTGCAGATGGGTGATATATAATGGTAATAGAATAGCACAGCCAGACTTGCTTCCTGCATGGTAGGGAGAGACACAAGAGATGGGAAACTGCTGTTCCACAAGGAATCTCCGTAGAATTTTGCAGCGACCAGATGGTGCATAGGTCTGGAAGGTCTGATCTCCCTTGGTCTTCCATGGGATGGTTAGTGTGGAGGGGAGATATAGATTGTCCGGCCGCTTTGTGATTCCATGGATTGATTCAGTCTTCTGGATTAACTTTTTTCTTTATATTTTGGGTACTGGAGCTTTTAAAAATGTTTGGTTTCAGGTATTTTTATTCATGTGAAGTGTATATGATTCTCTTGAGATAAGGTTTTAAGCTAAAATGTTACTCCCTGTTTTAGTTTCTGAACTCTGACAGATCGACAGGGACTTTGCTGGTGTAGTCTTTTTATAGGTTTTATAAACCACTTGAGCCTATATCAGTCGTTTTAGTGTCTGACCTAATGTTTGGAGCTATCAGTGCTTTGTTGATTTAGATGATGACTCAAGATTTTTTCTGGTCCATTTCCCATTTCCTTCTCTTCCCTGACCCCCATACCCCCACCCTTAAAATTCTCCTGTAACTCAACTAACAAAATCAAGTCTGATTCAAAACATCCTAGGGTGTTTCTCTTAAACACACCATCTGGTGCCAAATGAAAATTTTTAGGAGTGATGACTAATTATCAAGGGCACAGTTGTGGTACTGTCATTGATAATAATATAGTTTTTTTTTTTTTTTTTTTTTTGCCTAATTTTGACCTGTTTCACCAGTGTTTTACCCTTGACTGCCCCTTCTATGCTGCTTCCAAAAGTGATAGTGTGTGTAAGATTTTTACCTTCCTTTCTAAAGTTTTTTTTTTTTTTTCTTAAAGTGAGTCCTGTTCTTCCTATTTCTTTCAGCAGAAATGAAATCCCAGGTAAGTATAAGTATTCAAGTATTTGATCAGTAAGTCACAGTTATCTCCAGTGCATTAAATAACCTTCATCAAGAAACAGGTTATAGGTAAAATCTCTGAAGGACCATCTGTGTATTCAAGTAATTATATTTTAGATAATAACTGTCTTCTGGACTTGGTCTTGAAGTCTGTACAGATTCAGCCTCAATAGTAGCAAACTGCACTGCTATTTGGTTTGGAGTACAAATTAGACTTATAGTCCTCCTGGAACTTGAGTTATTAAAGTCATAGGAATAAAATTATGGGATCTCAACAGAGTCGAGGGTTTGAGGCTTAAACAAGCCAACATATGAATATATGTTTTGTCTCGCTGTACTGCACTTACGCTATCCAGTCGCAGGTAATTTTTTGTCTGCCAGTAGTGTTCTAGATTATGTCTTTCCAAAGCGCTGAGGCTGTGCACCTATTCTGTAGTTGCAGCTGATGCCTGAATGTATCCTAGCTGACAAATTACTGATTAATAAGAACTTGAATTTCTGAAAGATGCTTACTGTTAACCAAATTTTGAGCAAGGAGTCTCAAAGGTAATTCTGAACCAGAATTACATGTTAATGAACAGTGTACCTTTTAACAATGTAAATCACGGAATATCCGTGAAGGGATTTCTTAATTTATTTTTTACTGGATGATTGAAATATCAGTTAAAGGTTGCCAGCATGGTTGCAGATAAACTGACGTTTGAAATTCACCGAACTACTTAATGTGGAATAGGGTAATATACTTCCAATGCCCTCAAGGCTGTGACCTTACAGCCATTTTACATAGCACATCATTCCTCCTACAGGGATGAACTTTTTCCTGGCACGAAAAGTAGCCGCTCTGGTTGAAGCTTTGCTTATTGTAACAGGCTTTTATTTCCAGGTAACATGTCTGTGGAAGACTTAATTCTGATTAGAGATATAGATATTACTGGAAACTAATTGTTTTTTTTTTTTTTCTATTGTACTCTGCTTTATCAAAGAAGTAAAACATTTAAATCGTGCTACAGAAATTAAGATGTTGTCTTGCGATCCTTAAACAATAAATGAATGATTTCCCCTTAATATGGCTGTTGTATTTTGTGTCCTGTTATATTGAGTGGCTTGATGAATAGGGTCATCCAGTGATGAAACCTGTATTTGAACAGCCTCAAACAGCAGCAAAGGATCATATTTCCCTGCTGTAGCTATGATATTAGGAATTGTTTTCTCAGCCAGGTCTGGTGGAGGGTGGGGGGTTAGTTTATGATCCATTAAGAAGGCAAAGTGGCTGGATGTGGTGGCTCACGCCTGTAACCCCAGCACTTTGGGAGGCCGAGGCAGGTGGATCACTTGAGGTCAGGAGTTAGCCTGGCTAACATGGTGAAACTCCGTCTCTACTAAAAATACAGAAAACTAGCCGGGAGTGGTGGCACACATGCTTGTAATCCCAGCTACATGTGAGGCTGAGACAGGAGAATCGCTTGAACCCAGGAAGTGGAGGTTGCAATGAACTGAGATCGTGCCATTGCACTCCAGCCTGGACGACAGCCTGTGATCCCCAACACACCCATTCATGCTTGCTCCTCTTTTGCTTATGACCTCTCTGCTTTCATTTACCCTCGTAGTCTTGGTCTTCGTGTGGACCATTCTCTTCTTGGCTTTTGGGGGCAAAATTATTTTCCTTCCTGCTCTGTATAGTGGTCGAACTCTGCCACGAGCATCAGGGAGGAAGATACCAATTCATGAGGGGTCAGAACACGCTGTTTGCCAGTTTTCTCAGAGATATAAAAATGAGAGGGAAGATTTTTTTTTCAGTAAAATTTTGCATAATTTACTTCCCAACTTCTTAAAGCCCTGATGTGGATTGGTGTTTGTTTCCTAAAAGATTATTATGGGAAGAAAGCCTACTCAAAAGTTTTTACTCCTATCCGCTTCTGTTGAAAAATCTACATTATTTCCAGTTTATTTCCGCTCCTCCTGCCTTCAGTCTAAAGGAGTTGCTTGCACACCTTGAGTAAATGTGTGTAATTTCTGAACTGCCCATTTTAAGATTTGATTCCAAACCTGACCCACTCTTTTACTTGAAGCATATGCCTCTCAATTATAGCTAACATTTTGGTTCTTTGCCCAAACCTGAGGCACAGTCATGTAATCCCCATTCTTATAAAAGAGGCTTGTAGAAGTTAATTTGCAACTTCATTGTAGAGAGAGAGAGAGTAATCAGCCCCCTTTATCCAATTTTTTAATCAACTGAGAAAGTATCTGTATTTAGGTAGGCAATCTGGTGCTTAAGAGCAGGTTTTGGAACTAGAGTTGGAGTTTGAAGCTCAGCTCTGCCATTTTTTTTTTTTTTTTCCTTGAGTCTCGCCCTGTCCCCAGACTGGAGTGCAATGGCATGATCTCGACTCACTGCAACCTCCACCTCCCAGGTTCAAGTGATTCTCCTGCCACAGCCTCCTGAGTAGCTGGGATTATAGGCACATGCCACCACGCCCGGCTAATTTTTTTTATCTTTAGTAGAGACGGGGTTTTACCATGTTGGCCAGGCTGGTCTCGAACTCCTGACCTCGTGATCAACCCACCTCAGCCTCCCAAAGTGCTGGGGTTACAGGCGTGAGCCACTGTGCCCGGTCAGCTCTGCCACTTTCTAGCTGTGTGATCTCTAAAATGAGAGTGCTAACAATTGCCTACTTTAAAAAGTGTGTATGAATTAAATCGTGAGACACTTGGAACGATGCTTAGCACAAAATAATATCAAACGCAGGGCCGTTTTATTTGTGTTCTGTTACCCAAAGGCATACATTATGAAATATATGGATGCTCGCTGGAGAAACTGGCACACTCTAGAAAGCGCTGCTTCCCCCGTTTGTTTCTCTTGGTGTGTAGGGAGTGAGTGACAAAAAGCCTCAAGTAACCAACCTTTTTTTTTATCTCTAGTGTTTGGAGGGTTCTGGAAGTAAACATCATAGTTCGCCGTTGCCAGGCGCTGTTGAGTTGTTGCCTTGCTCTTATCTAGGGGTCTAGGTGGCCTTCCCTGCAACCCCTGCCCCCCGCTCCCCCGCCCACCCCGCGTTCCCGCCCACGCCCCTGCTCCCGCGCCCTCGCCCCAGTTCCCGCGCCCTCGCCCCAGTTCCCGCGCCCCCGCCCCTCCCCCCGCACCCTCCCCCAGTGTTCGCAATAACGGACTTAGAGGTCTGGACAATTCAAGTAGGGAACAAGGCTCGCTTATCCAAGTAACCGCAGGATAAAAGTTTGTTAGGAAGGATTTCACATGGTTTCTCTTTATCAGAAAGTTGTTAGGGACTTTTAATCACAGAATTGGCCTCGGGTGCCCACGCTCTAGTATTGAAATGGCGCTTTTGGGACAAATAAGCAACATCCGTGGGAGTGGAAAGCAATAGACCAGATTCCGGAAGCATTACAGCTAGGCGCCAAGTTCACAGGCGCGAAGTTCAAATTTGCCTCGTGACCACACTGTGATAGGTGGGTACAGGGGAGCGCGGGCGGGCACACGTGAGTTCCTACCGCCCCCTAGGTCTGGGCACTATAAAAGGGCCTGCGCCTGGCGTTGTTCATCGCAGTTGCTCGGGATCTTTGCACATACTCCACAGGCCGTTGGAGGTGAGCTGCTGCCGACCACGCCAGAGGCTGCAACACCAGGTAGGTGACCGGCTGGTCGGACTCAAATGGGTGCTGAAGTGGTCCAGAGGTTAATCCTAATTGAGTGACTTAATTGAAATCAGGACCACTGTATACCTTGGACTCTGGTTGCCCATATAGGCCTGAGGTGGGAGTAGAGGAAGTGGCAGCGTGGGGAGAAGTGGAGGCGCCAGTAGTGGCGTTGGGGGAGGTGAGGGGCGCTGGTGGTGGTGTAGGACCATATGGTTGCGCCAGTGGCTGTGTTGGGAGAAGTGGGCTGCCAGTGGCACCAGTGGGAGATGGGGACGCCAGTGGTGGCGCCAGTGGCGGCGTTGCGGGAAGTGGGGCTGGTGGCGGCGTTGAAGGTGGGGGTGACAGTGGTGGCACAGAAGGAGATATTGGTGCCAGTGGTGGGTGGGGAGAAGTGGGGGCACCAGTGGCGGCGTTGGGGGAAGTGGGGGTGCTGGTGGTGTAGGAGCAAGTGGTGGCGCCAGTGGCGGTGTGGGAGAAGTGGGGGCACCACTGGCAGCCTTTGGGGAAGTGGGAGTGCTGGTGGCCGTGTAGGAGCATGTGGTGGCGCCAGTGGCTGCGTAGGAATACGTGGCACCGGTGGCGGCGTGGGGAGAAGTAGGGGCGCTGGTTGCGGTATTGGGGGAGGTGGGAGCGCCAGTGGTGGTGTAGGAACAGGTGGTGTTCCTAGTGGCGGGTGGGGAGAAGTAGGGGTGCCAGTGGCAGCGTTGGGGGAGGTGGGGGCGCTGGTGGTGGCCTAGGAATAGTTGGTGGCGTCGATGGTGGCATAGGAGCATATAGTAGCACTGGCGGCGTGGGGAGAAGTGGAAGTGCCGGTGGCCGCATTGAAGGTGGGGGTGCCAATGGCGACATTGGGGGAAGTGGGGGTTCTGGTGGCGGCATAGAATCACTTGGTGGTGGCGGAAGTGGCCTAGGAGCACGTGGTGGTGCTGGTGGGCGTGGGGAGAAGTGGGGACGCCGGTGGCGGCATTGGAGGTGGGGGTGCCAGTGGCAGCATGGGGAGAAGCGGGGACGCCCGTGGAGGCGTTGGGGGAGGTGGGGGCACCAGTGGCGGCGTAGGAGCAGGTGGGGGTGCCAGTGACCATGGGGAGAAATAGGGGTGCCCGTTGCAGCATTGGGGGAAGGTGGAGGGGGCAGTGTTGGCCATGGGGGGAGGTGGGAGCCAGTGGTTGTGGGTAGGGGATGTGTGTGTGTGGGGGGTCGAAGTCTCATTGGCTGAGGACTGAGTGGTGGTGGGAGACAGGAGTGGGGTAGGGCAGAAGTTGGATAGAGGTGTGGGGGGAGTGGAAGCCTGCTTGGAAAACCGGTTGGAAGCAGTTGAACGTGGCTGGAGGTGCGAGTGTGGGGGAAGGGTGGTTGGATTGAGGCCTGATTGGTGGAAGACTGAGGCGAGAACATGGTGGGGGTAGGGTCCAGACCTGATAGGAGGAAGGAGTTGGGGAGGGGCAAGGCCTGTTTGGTGGAAGATTGACTGGAGGCTGGAGGCAGGAATAGGGAGCGGGAAGCGGGTGGCCGGATTCATGTAAGACCAGTGAGAAGCCAGAGTGGCGGGGGGTAAGGGGGCATTGGAGGTTGGGCAGAAGGAGGAAGATGATGAGGGGGCGGTGGTAGCCTATTCTGGGTAAGATTGACAGTGGGGAGTAGAGGTGGGGGAAAAGGTTGACAACCGGTAGGTGGGAGACTTCCTTGGAGTGGGAGTAAGGGACTGAAGGTGTAGGGAGGTGGAGGGCCAGTGGGATGTGGGGGTGGTCGAGCCCTGGTACATGGCAGACTGGCAAGTTGAGGTGGAAGTGGAGGGAGTGGGAAGTGGGGGCGCGTGGAGGGTGGGAAGGGATTGGGGTGGTAGAGGCCTGAGTGGGAAAAGTTTGCAATAAAACAAATTTAAATACTTTTCATTTTGCAGAGCAAAGTTTCGGCTTTAAGGTGGGGAAGATACCCAAAGATAAATGCAGAATGTGAGATGTCTCTGGTTTTGAGTTCTGGCTTTTTTTTTTTTTTGAGATGGAGTCTAGCTCTGTTGCCCAGGCTGGAGTGCAGTGGCACAATCTTGGCTCACTGCAAGCTCTGCCTCCCGGGTTCACGCCATTCTCCTGCCTCATGAGGCCTCTTGAGTAGCTAGGACTACAGGCGCCCACCACCACACCCGGCTAAATTTTTTGTATTTTTAGTAGAGATAGGGTTTCACCGTCTTAGCCAGGATGGTCTCGATCTCCTGACCTCGTGATCTGCCCGCCTCGGCCTCCCAAAGTGCTGGGATTACAGACGTGAGCCACTGTGTCCGGCCGAGTTCTGGCTTTCTTAAGAAAGTGTATCTTTGTCTTCACTACAGACATGGATGGGTACAAAGAAGAGCTGCCCCGTTTGCAAGACCCAGAGGAGGACGAGGATTGGTGAGATTTGGAAAGTTATGTTTTCTTTTAGTTTAGTCTTAACTGTATTGGCAGAACAGCTTTCTCGATAAGTATATTTATTTCCTTTAGTATCTGTGGAGCGTATAACTTGGTTTGTCATAAAATGAGAATGGTAAAGAAGGATTTTACAAACTAGGAGTCCAGCCTCCTATGAAATTTATGAATCCGCTATATAATTTCTCTGTTAGTGGCCAGGAAATGATGACACTTGAGGTAACAGTGCATCTTTGAATATATGTGGTTTCTAGAAAGTTCTTCATTCTGATGCAATTAAAACCTGTTGTTCCACGCCAGTATCGATAGTGCTGCCCTCTAGAGGTACACAAGTATTTTTCTTCTCCATGATAACACAGGGTGTTTTTGTTTTAAATTTTTTTATGGAGATGCACCCTGAACCAATAAAGGTTCAGAGAGCTTCCAACATGAGGTATTTTTGTGTGTGTGTGAGAGACAGGGTCTGCTCTGTTGCCCAGGTTGGAGTGCAGTGATGTGATCAGGAGCTATTTTTAAGATAGCTGCCTGTCTCTAAGTTTTTTCTCTTTTGGAACACTACCCTGTTTTCTTCCCTCACAGATCCGCATTTAAGGGTATGATATGGGGGAAGGTACAAACCAACAGAAAGTCTGGAAATAGACCTAAGTACATAAGAAAATTTACTAAACAAGAAAAACGACATTTCAAATTAATGGGGAAAAATATGGATTAGTCAACAAACCATTTGAGGATAACTGGCTAACCATCTGGAAAAAAATGAGACTTGGGTTTTTGCTTTATTATTCCTTATGCCAAAATAAATTACAAATGGATCAAATATTTTAAAATAAAAAATGAAACCATTAAAATGTTAGAAAACAATAGATGGATTTTGTTTCCAATAGTTTTGGAGTAGAAAGGTCTAAGTTTGATATCAAACAAAATATATGGTAAATAAACTGGAAAAAATATTTGTATTACATATATAAAGGGCTATTTTCCTTAACAAAAAGCTTTCTATAAATCAGTAATTTAGAAAAAGGTGAACAAACGCATGGAACATGACAAAGAATATTAGAAGGTAGCTGTCTAGGAAAAAAAAAATAGAAACGGACCTCAGACATTAAAATTTTCAGCTTTGGCCGGGCACACTTTGGGAGGCAGAGGCGGGCAGATCACTTGAGTCCTGAGACCAGCCTGGGCAAGATGGTGAAACTCCGCCTCTACAAAAAATAAAAAAATTAGCTGGGCATGGCGGCCGTACCTGTAGTCCCAGCTACTCAGGAGGCTCAGGTGGGAGAATCACCTGAGCCCGGGAAGTCGAGGCAACAGTGAGCCGAGATTGCGCCACTGCACTCCAGCCTCCGCAACCCAAGTGAGACCCTCTCTCCACAAAAAAAAAAAAAAAAAAAATCAGCTTTTAATTATATTGCTTCTCATTAAATAAGTGATAACTTTTAATTATATTGCTTCTCATTAAAGGAATGATACATCTTATTATTTATTTTTTTCTCCCACTTGGAAAAGTAAAGAAATGATAACTTTTAAAATAAGATGCTGGCCGGGCGCGGTGGGTCAAGCCTGTAATCCCAGCACTTTGGGAGGCCGAGATGGGCGGATCACGAGGTCAGGAGATCGAGACCATCCTGGCGAACACCGTGAAACCCCATCTTTACTAAAAATACAAAAACTAGCCGGGCCAGGTGGCGGGCGCTTCGTAGTCCCAGCTACCGGGAGGCTGAGGCAGGAGAATGGCGGAACCCGAGGCGGAGCTTGCAGTAGCTGAGATCCGCCACTGCACTCCAGCCCGGCGACAGAGCCAGACCCGGCCTCAAAAAAAAAAAAAAAAAAGATGCCATTTTTTATAAATTCCATAAAAGTTTGATGATACCCAGTACAGCCTAGTAGAAAACAGAAAATCTCCTGCACTCTTTGTGGGAATATATATTTGGTATAACGTTTCTGGAGGGCTGTCTGGCAGTATCACATTTTAAATGCCCATGTCCTTTGAAATAGCAGTTCCACTACTGAGACTTTTTCTTTTAAAATAATTTTATTTAATTTCTTGATACTTGTACTCCCATATACATGAGTGCATAAATGTGATTATATCATACATGTAATTCAGTAATTGTAATTCAGTCCTATTTTTTCTTGACTTTTCCCCCCCTCTTCTCCCATGGCCTTTCTCCCTGTAACCCATGCTAAATATTTTTGTAGCTAGCCTTCTATACTTTTCTCCATGTTCATGTAATCATATATAGACATTTACAGGTTATTTTGGTCTTTGTTCACTTTTGTGAAAGAAGGATATATGGGCCGGGCGCGGTGGCTCAAGCCTGTAATCCCAGCACTTTGGGAGGCCGAGACGGGCGGATCACGAGGTCAGGAGATCGAGACCATTCTGGCTAACACAGTGAAACCCCGTCTCTACTAAAAAAATACAAAAAAAACTAGCTGGGCGAGGTGGTGGGCACCTGTAGTCCCAGCTACTCGGGAGGCTGAGGCAGGAGAATGGCGTAAACCCGGGAGGCGGAGCTTGCAGTGAGCTGAGATCCGGCCACTGCACTCCAGCCTGGGCGACAGAGTGAGACTCTGTCTCAAAAAAAAAAAAAAAAAAGAAGGATATATGATTTAATTACCAGGACATAGAGAAATATGTACAAGAACATTCATTGCAGCACTGTTTGTAATAGCACAAATTTGAAAAGAGCTGAAATATCCTAAGGGTCTAGTTGAATAAATTATGGTTCATTGCAAAAATGTGGTGAGAGCTATGTGTACTGATAATGAAAAGACTATGAAGAAATATAAAGTGAAAAATGCAAGTTGCAGTACAATGCATATAGCATAATATTATTTGTAAAAAAAAAAAAAGAGAAAATGGTGTGTGTACTTGTTATGATGTGTGCTTACACTTAACTTTCTAAAAGGATAAATAATATACATTGTCTCTGGGAAGAAAAAGACAGAGTGTCACTCACTGCTGTTTTCAGAGTTCTTTATTAGTTAGAAAAAAAACGACCTGGTAAACATTATTTTGCCATAGTTATTAAAAATGGGGGTAGGGGGTGGGGTGGCTCACGCCTGTAATCCTGGCATTTTGGGAGGCTGAGGCAGGAGGAATGCTGGAGCTTACAAGTTTGAAACCAGCCTGGGCAACATAGCAAGACCTCATCTCTATTTTTTGTTTAAAAAAGCGGGGAGGGGTGGAGGGGATTAGCAAAAGAATGAAGCCAACATTGGAAAATATACGTCTTAACAATAAAAAGGAATGCTAATTTAAAAATCATTTATTAGCAAATTTAAAATATTTAATCTTATAGTAATGCTGCTGACATCACAAACTGACAACCCTTTAGAAATGATTAAGCAGATGTACCAAGAGCTATAAAATTGGACATACTTTTAGATTTTTTTTTTTTTTTTTGAGACAGAGTCTTGCTCTGTTGTCAAGGCTGGAGTGCAGTCATGCGATCTCAGCTCACTGCAGCCTCTGCCTCCTGGGTTCAAGCAATTTTCGTGCCTCAGCCTCCTGAGTAGCTGGGATTACAGGCGCATGCCACCACGCCTGCCTAATTTTTTTTTTGTATTTTTAGTAGAGATGAGATTTCACCGTGTTGGCCAGGCTGGTCTTGAACTACTGGCCTCAAGTGATCCCTCCGCCTTGGCCTCCCAAAATGCTGGGATTATAGGCATGTGCCACTATGCCTGGCTCTTTTTTTTTTTTTTTTTTTGTATTTTTGGTAGAGATGGGGTTTCACCATGTTGGCCAGGCTGGTCTCGAACTCCTGGCCTCAAGTGATCCACCTGCCTTGGCCTCCCAAAGTGCTGGGATGACAGGTGTGAGCCACTGTGCGTAGCTGGACATACTTTTGATTGAGTAATTTGATTTTTGGCAACCAAGCATAGGAAAATCCAGTTTATGAAGCCAATTAAATGCCCAAAGGTGCTTTTCATAGTATTTAATTTTTTTGTTGTTTGAGACGGTATTACTCTGTCACCCAGGCTGAAGTGCAGTGGCATGATCATGACTCACTGCAACCTCTGCCTTCTGGTCTCAAGTGATCCTCCCACCTCAGCCTTCAGAGTAGCTGGGACTACAGATGCACCACCATGCCCAGCTAATTTTTGTATTTTATTGTAGAGATGTGGTTTCGCCGCCAAGTTGCCCAGGCTAGTCTAGAACTCCTGCACTCAAGCGATTTGCCTGCTTTAGCCTCCCAAAGTGCAGGGATTATAGGCGTGACTGCTGTACCCAGCCTCGTAGCATTTAATTTAAAAATTAAATTAATAGCCGAGCGTAGTGTCTCAAGCCTGTAATCCCAGCACTTTGGGAGGCTGAGGCGGGTGGATCATGAGGTCAGGAGATCGAGACCATCCTGGCTAACATGGTGAAACCCCATCTCTACTAAAAATACAAAAACAAATTTAGCCGGGTGTGGTGGCAGGTGCCTGTAGTCCCAGCTACTCGGGAAGCTGAGGCGGGAGAATGTCGTGAACCTGGGAGGCAGAGCTTACAGTGAGCCGAGATCGTACCACTGCACTCCAGCCTGGGCGACAGAGCGAGACTCCATCTAAAAAAAAAAAATTATGTGTGTGATCAAAAATGCAAAAGGTGGCCAAGCCCAGTGGCTCATACCTGTAATCCTGGCACTTTGGGAGGCTAAGGTGGGCGGATGGCTTGAGTCCAGGAGTTTGAGACCAGCCTGGCCAACATGGTGAAACCCTGTCTCTCCAAAAAAAAAAAAAAAAAAAATTAGCCAGGCACAGTAGCATACACCTGTAAGCTACTTGGGGGGCTAAGGCGGGAGAATTGCTTGAGCCCGGCAGGTGGAGGTTGCAGTGAGTTGAGATCGCGCCGTTGCACTTCAGCCTGGGCGACAGGAGCAAAACCCTGTCTCAAAAAAAAGAAAAAAAGCAAAAGGTCAAATTGCAGCTCCATGACCCTCAGTCACTTGCCTTCAAATAGGGAGTACCCAGGGTGGATTGTTAGTCTCAGTTGTCCTGAGAGGTAAATGGGTTATGTGTTTTATTAGCCCCTTGTGAATTTGGTTGACAGGAGTCATGCCTTTAGCATTTGATGAGTTGATAAATCTGAGTTTCTGAAGCTACAGGTCCAAAAAGCAGATCTTGGGCTTCCGGTTGGAGATAGCCCTTGAGGCCAGACACCAAGCTGCCAGTCTCTAACCCATCTTGGCTCCAAATTGGGACTGCTACTTCCCTTGATGTGGGCATTGTATTTTCGTTAATGAAGATAAGATTGTTAGCTTTTTTGTTTTTTATTTTGGGCTGACTCTTTACCTCGAACCTTCACATAGATGGGCATATATGTGTAATTACATTTTTACACACAGAAAATTATTACTTAGTGAGATCTAGTAGGCGGAATTCTTTCACAACTTGAGGTTTTTTTAGGGGATGGAAAATAATAGAAGGGGTCTTTGGAATCACTCTTTGAGATTCATTCATACATTCATTCATTTAAAAAAATACTTACTGAATCCTGACTTTGTATGGAGCAATGTGAAACAAATACACTCCCAAGTCCTTGCATAGCTTAGTGTCTGGGGTGGGGGTTAGAAACATGTAAACAGGTAGTAAAGTGTGATAAACGCTGCGATGGGGCAGAAGTACACGATGCCATAGGAGTACAGAAGTACAGAGGAGGGTAGACAGGATCTTGTTTACTTTCCACAATAGCCCTATGAAATAAATGTTGTTTTTTTTTAACTGAGGCCCAAGAACTTGGTATTATAAAAGTCTAGAAGTGATGGTGGCTTAGAGTAGGGTACTACTAGTGGAGTTGGAGAGATTTGGATGAATATGTAATATATTGTAGTTCATAAATTCGGAGATGTCTTTTCACATTTTTGCATTTCTGAAATTGGCATGTATCATACATTTGATGGCAGATTGTAGTTTGGTAGTGTTTTTTTTCTTTCATGGAGGAGGTATATATAATAATATCTTAGATTAGATGAAATATATTAGAGAAGTGGAGCCAACAGGTCTTGCAAATGGATTGGATATGGGAGGTAAGGGAAAGAAAGAAATCAAGGATGACTCCTAAGTCATTGGCATTACTGGGTAGATGGTGGTGCCATTGACTGAGATGGGTAGGGCTGTATTTTTTTTTTTTTTTCCTGAGACGGAGTTTCGCTCTTGTCGCCTAGTGATCTTGGCTCACTGCAACCTCCGCCTCCTGGGTTCAAGCGATTCTCCTGCCTCAGCCTCCCAAGTAGCTGGGATTACAGGCGCCTGCCACCACACCTGGCTAATTTTTGTATTTTTAGTAGAGATGGGGTTTCACCATGTTGGCCAGGCTGGTCTTGAACTCCTATTATCCTAGTGTCTTATGAGACAAGGTCATTAACACGGTGAAGGGGGTGGGGAAGGAGGGATTGGCACTTCAAAGGCAGAAGTTGTACCGAAATGCATAATGCAAGAGGTGGGGATCTGATTTTCATTGATAAGCCTAATTAGTACTCTCTGATGCCCACTGACTAGTCTTTTTTAGCCCAAGCAAGATTCTTTGTTTTGTCAATACTATTACAAGATAGCCTTGATGATATGCAGAAATATTGTGTTTTAAAAATTATCCTGTTAGGCTGAATTTAAAATAATCAGAAAAGCAAGTGGGTCACCTAGTGGATTGGCTATGTTTTAAATTTCTTGACAATGCCAAAGTTACTTAATTAGCATTCTATTGATATTTTCAATTCCTGATTTCAAGGAAAAGAAGGCTGTCACACTTAACTGGTGTTCCTGAAAGTGGGGGTGCTTGTTAAAAATGCAGTTTGTTGGATTTTTTTTTTTTTTTTAAACAGTCTTGCTCTGTCGCCCAGGCTGGAGTGCAGTAGCACAATCTCGGCTCACTGCAAACTCACTGCAACCTCTGCCTCCTGGGTTCAAGTGATTCTTGTTCCTCAGCCTCCCCAGTAGCTGGGATTACAGGTGTATGCCACCACGCCTGGCTATTAAAATTTTTGTCTTTTTAGTAGAGATGGGGTTTCGCCATGTTGGCCAGGCTGGTCTAGAGTTCCTGGGTTCAAGGGATCCACCCACCTTGGCATCCTAAATCACTGGGATTACAAGTGTGAGCCACTGCATCCAGCCAAAAATGCAGTTTCTGATTTCTGTTGTTCTAGAATAAGGCTCATGAATATTGTCTATTTGTTTTTTTGTCTTTGCTACTAGACTGTGAGATCCCTGGAAGTCATTCTTTTTTTTCTTTTTCGTAGCCCCAGTACCAAGTATATAGTAGATGCTTGATAAATGTCGAATTAGTGAATGAATGAACCACAGATATCCTCATCATATTATAACATATTTATTGAGTTGTAAAAATTACTAAGGGAATATAGGTCTGTGGTGGAAATGAACAGTACAGAAGCATATAAAGTAAAAATTGAAAGTCTGCCTTCACATGCATGCATCCTCCCATTCTTCTGAGGTAATATTTTTGAATAATTTGGCAGTGTTTCTTCTAGAGATTTTTCTGTAGTCATATAAAAGCATACATAATCTTTATGATTTATGGCCTTTTAAAGGAGGGATCTGGCCAGGTGCAGTGGCTCACACCTGTAATCCTAGCACTTTGGGAGGCCAAGGCGGGCAGATCACCTGAGGTCAGGAGTTCAAGACCAGCCTGGCCAACATGGTAAAACCCCATCTCTACTAAAAATACAAAAATGAGCCGGCTGTGGTGGCACACGCATGTAATCCCAGCTACTCCACAGGCTGAGGCAGGAGAATCACTTGAATTCAGGAGGTGGAGGTTGCAGTGAGCCGAGATTGCACCACTGCACTGCAGCCTGGGTGACAGAGCGAGACTCTGCCTCATAAATAAATAAAATAAAATAAAATAGATCTTCTTTTTATCTTTTATAAGTTGTTTTTTTAAAGTTTTTTTTTTTTCTTTGTCAGCCAGATGGAAGTGCAGTGATACCATCATAGCTCACTGCAGCCTCGAGCTCCTGGGCTCAAGGGATCCTCCTGAGTAGCTGGGAGGATCCCACATCCAGCTAATTTAAAAATATTTTTTGTAAAGACAGAGTCTCGCTATGGTGCCCACGCTAGTCTTGAACTCCTGCTTCCAAGTGATCCTCCGGCCTCGACCTCCCAAAGTGTTGGGATTATAGGCGTGAGCCACTGCTCCCAGCTCTTCTACAGTTTTTGAGGTGTGTTTTTTTTTTTTTTTGTTTTTGTTTTTTATGTATCTTTAAAGCCTTCCAATGTTATTTCTTAGCCCTTTCATGATACAGTTCTGGTTCTTGTTCCTTCAATGCATATATTCTTTTTTTTAATGAGATGTGGTGGGAGTCTCACTGTATTTCCCAGGCCAGAGTGCAGTGGCTCTTCACAGGTGTGATCATGGTGCACTGAGGCCTCCAACTCCTGGGCTCATGCAATCTTCTCCTACCCCATGCATAACTGGGACTACAGCGTACCTGGCCTGCATATATTTCCTTGGTTTTTTTTTTTTTTGTGAGACGGAGTCTCACTCTGTCGCCCAGGCTAGAGTGCAGTGGTGCAATCTTGGCTCACTGCAACCTCTGCCTCCAGGGTTCAAGTGATTCTCCTGCCTCAGCCTCCCAAGAACTTGGACTGCAGGCATGTGCTACCACACCCAGCTAAATTTTGTATTTTTTAGTAGAGACAAGATTTCACTACCTTGGCCCAGCTGGTCTCAAACTCCTGACCTCAGGTGATCGCCCGCCTCAGCCTCCCAAAGTGCTGGGATTACAGGCGTGAGCCACTGCACCCAGCCTCCTTTTTTCTTTTTCCCTGATTCTTAACATGTCAGCTAGCCTGCGTATATTTTCTTTTTTTTTGAGACAGGGTTTCACTCCCGTCACCCAGGTGGGACTGCAGTGGTGCTATCATGGCTCACTGCAGCCCCGACCTCTTGGGCTGAAGCAACTCTCCAGCCTCACTTTTTGATTTTTTTTTTTGTGGAGACGGTTTCACCATGTTGCCCAGGCTGGTCTTGAACTCCTGGGCTCAAGTAATCCTCCTGCCTTAGCCTCCCAAAGTGCTGATTACAAGCGTGAGCCACTGCATTCAGCTACCTGCGTATATTTTGTAATAATAGTAACATGAGCCTTGAAATACATTTTAGGGACTTGTTCCCCTGGTGGTGACTATCACTTGGAAAAGATACCAAACAAAATCTGCCTTCTTTTTGACCATGTATTTCTTCCTTAGTGCTTTCCTTGGACTACTTCACCTGTTGGTTACTATCTCACCTGGAATTTGATATTTTGCCATTAGCGATTTGGGTGGGGCTCTCTGTCATGTAACTTTCTGCCTCATGTTGATCCTTTGTTCCTTTTGCCTGACCTCTCAAAAAATAGATGTGTTTGTAACACAAAAGTATATAAGAAGATGGATGAAGTCTGAATCAGCTGTTAGTTTATATAATATACAGTGCTGTTTACTGACAACTAACATCACATACTGACCTATACGTGGGAAACCGTACACTCAGCAAAAGGTTTCTTTCCTGATTAAAAAAAAAACTTGAAGTCTACTACTAAGTAAGTCTAATGTACAGTGGTTGAGAAATGCATAGGGAGTTTAATCAAGGAGCTGAGCCATTTGTATTTTGAAAGATTGGGAAAGTATACAGGCAGCGCAGTATCAGCCTCTAGGCCAAATGAAAAGCCTTAAAGAAGTGGCTAAGTCTAACTTTTTTTCTTTTTTTTGATGGAGTCTTGCTCTGTGGCCCAGGCTGGAGTGCAGTGGCGTGGATCTCTGCTCTCGGCTTACTGCAATCTCTGCCTCCTGGGTACAAGTGATGCTCCTGCCTCAGCCTCCCGAGTAGGTGGGATTACAGGCGCACGCCAACAGGCCTGGCTAATTTTTGTATTTTCAGTAGAGATGGGGTTTCGTCATGTTGGTCAGGCTGATCTTGAGCTCCTGACCTCAAGCAATGCAACTGCCTTGGCCTCCCAAAGTGCTGGGATTACAAGCGTGAGACACCGCACCCGGCCGAAGTCTAACTTTTAATATGTAGAATCTGGACTTCCTTATAGCTATTAGATCCCCCTCTTTTAGCATTTTGATATCCTCTGTGGACTGTGTGTCACAATAAGTAGTAACAAGATGACCTATGATGTAGCCAGGCGCCACATCGGAGGAGTGGCAGTGGGGTCACTGCGGTGTGACTCCTCTGGGCTGGAGTTTGGATCTGGCTGACAGTGGATGTCCAGCCGGTTGCTGTCTGGTGAGCTGAAGGGTTCCGAGCAGGAATTGCTTGGCTTCACCTCAGGCAGTGCCGCATGGCTGTCTGGTAAGCGATGGCAGGAGGCAAAGGAGCCTGCCACGGAGCGGTGGAGAGTGAGTGCTGGGGTCCCTGGCAGATGAGGCGGAGAAGCAAGAGGCCCCAGCATCGTGGCTCACTGCAGGGAGCAGTGGCAGCTTAGAAACCGTCCGTTCACTGGCTCCCCATGAAACGGAGTTCAGTACTTATCCATTTACCTAGATAGCAATCCCAAACAGTAGGCTGTCTCCAAGAAGTACACCCGGAAAGGGGACCTCCTTGCCCTTTTGCCCTTTGAATTTTTGACTGCAATCTCTTCATCCTCAAGTCGTTTCCACCAAGGCCCCTTTCTTAAGACTCACTTTCGGCTAGGTGCGGTGGCTCACGCCTCTAATCCCAGCACTTTGGGAGGCCAAGGCGGGCGGATCACGAGGTCAGGAGATCGAGACCATCCTGGCTAACACGGTGAAACCCCTTCTGTACTAAAAATACAAAAAATTAGCCGGGCGTGGTGGCGGGCGCCTGTATTCCCAGCTACTTGGGAGGCTGAGGCAGGAGAATGGCGTGACCCTGGGAGACGGAGCTTACAGTGAGCCGAGATTGCGCCACTGCACTCCAGCCTGGGTGATAGACTCACTTTCATGCCTTTTTTTTTTTTTTTTTTTTTTTTTAGAGACAGGGTCTTGCTGTGTCGCCACTGCAGTGCAGTGGCACCATCATAGCTTACTGCAACCTTGAATTCCTGGGCTCAAGCCATCCTCCCCGCTCAGCCTCCCGAGTTGGTGGGATTATATGCATGAGCCTCCATGCCTGGCGTCACTTTCATACTTTTAAATAGAAATAAATTACTTGGCAGAAAATAGGCTTCTCGCTGATAGCTAATGATACTCAGCTAAGGTTCTTCCCCTGTCTTTGATTCAGCAGTAAAGGCAGAATAGCTCATTGCTTCCAATTTTTGTTCACTTGTGCTGTTGTGATCCTAATTTCCTAAGGGCTTAAAGCCCTTAAAACTTTTTTTGCATTTCAGGAATTCTGATTGGTTGTTTTCTTCACTTATTTGGGATTTTTGATATTTGGTTGCTTACGGTGCCGGCAACCCTCCTTTTATAAAGTACCTCTTGTATTTTTGCAGTCGCATCCTTAATGTCCGGTCAAGGAGTGGTGACACCACTGGGTCTTGTAAGTAGAGTCCACTCGAAGCGGGAATATTTTGAAGTGTCTTTGTAGAAATGACTCAGCTGTGATTTGGGATGTCTGGCCTAAGTTGGTTCTAAGTTTATCACCTCTAGGGCTCTCTTTAGGTTGGTGAAATGAAATTTCCTTACCGTCAGGAGTGGAGGAGGTTCTCCGCCTTTTTTCCAACTTACTTCCTTTCCTCTTTTTTTTTTTTTTTTTTTTTTTGGCTCTGGGTTTCCTTACTTTTATTTCCTTTCTATCCTTCATGGGAGATGTAAATTTTAAGCAGCTCTAATTTATAGACTTTGGTTTTAGGGAGTTAAAGACATAGGCAACCAGATTTTATCATGCTTCAGATGTTTTATAATGCCCTCTTTCTCTGATTTAGCTGTGACCAGAAGACCTCCGAAGAGACAGGCCATGTGAGTAGGAGAATTAATTAAACTTTTTTTTTTTTAAGTGGGGGAAAAACCCAATGCTCTGACTGAGGAAATTTAAGAGTAAACTTCACATTTCCTCTGTGGACAGTCTGTGGTTCTCAGCAGGATCATGATGGCTGTTTGACATCACAACCAGGTTCAAAACATTAGATTCCTTATCCCTGATCCATTATCTAACTGGTCAGTTTCTTCTTTGAGGTATCTCTGTGAACTATGCCTTAACATCCAGGCTCTACTAGTCTAAGCCCTTATCAGTGTTTACTCCTTTTTATTTTTAGATTAGTTAATTTTTTGTTTTGTTTTGTTTTGAGACTGAGTCTTGCTCGACTAGGTTCGAGTGCAGTGGTGCAATCTCGGCTCACCGCAGCCTCCACCTCCTGAGTTCTGGTGATTCTTCTCCTCAGCCTCCCAAGTAGCTGGGATTACAGGCACACGTCACCACACCCAGCTAATTTTTGTGTTTTTAGTAGAGATGGGGTTTCACCATGTTGTTCACGCTTGTCTTGAACTCCTGACCTCAAGCGATCTACCTGCCTTGGCCTCCCAAAGTGCTGGGATTACAGGTGTGAGCCACCGTGCCCAGCTTGTTTCTTCTTTTTAAGTGGCATCCTCACTTTGATCTCTTACTTCTGATGCAGTCTGTGTACCACTTGCAGCTGGATCTCCTGAGGCACTGCTTTGATCATATCAATCCCCAATTCAAATAGCTCATAATAGAAAAATCAAGCTCTTGACCCCAATATTTAATGCCTTCTGTGATCTGGCCATAACCTCTCTTTCAGCCTCATCTGCTACTGTTTCTATTAATGAATCCTCTGCTCTAGCCAGATCTTGATGGAGGGGTGTTTCCCAGGTGCCAAACTGTAGGGGGTGCTGAAAAAAATTGCTGGAGTAAATATGAAGTATGGTGCTACGTAACTGTTTTCCACATTGACTCCTTGAATTACTGTACAAATGCGAACTGGTCATTCTTGTTCTCCCCATCAAGCCAAATAGTGCTGTCAAGTGGGAAAATTTTTGTTCTGGCTATCTCTGATTTATCTCTGTTGAGTGTTTTTACAACATATAAGCCACCAACTCCTGACACCAATGTGTGAAATGTCATGTAAAGTCTGCAGTTGCAGGCCGGGCACAGTGGCTTATGCCTGTAATGCCAGCACTTTGGGAAGCCAAGGTGGGCGGATTGCTTGAGATCAGGAGTTCGAGACCAGCCTGGCCAACATGGTGAAACCCTGTCTTTACTAAAAATACAAAAATTAGCAGGGTGTGGTGGTGGCATGTGCCTCTCATTCCAGCTACTCAGGAGGCTGAGGCACGACAATCACTTGAACCTGGAGGGGGAGGTTGCAGGGAGCCATAATTGCGCCACTGTGCCCCAGCCTGGGTGAGAGTGAGACTGTCTCAATAAATAAATAAATAAATAAATAAATAAATAAATAAATAAAGTCAGCAGTTGCAATCAATTGAAATTCTAGAGCCAAATTATGCATTGTATAAAACTATTAATCATTGATGATCAGTTTTATTAATTGTATTTCTAAAGTCTGGTTTATTCAGGTATGATTTACATATGGCAAAATTCACCCTTTTTAGGTGTACAGTTTGATGGATTTTGACAAGCATATGCGGTAGTGTAACCATCACCACTGTCAAGATGCAGAGTATTTCCATTGCTGTTATTTATATGTTAAATGTTCTATCATGGCGCCTAAGAAGTATTCCAGTATATAATATTATACATAATGAAGTCGTTTTTGAAATTAAAATGTATCTGAGTTTTAAATAGAAAAAATAGTTTCTTCCAGCCTCTGCTAGATAGATGGTGAACAAATATTTAAAGAAAATCAGTTTTAAGGGGCCTGAAAGGAGTGCCCACAAGTCTTGGTCCAGTCCCAGGTGCCGTCTATATATGGGATACTATAGGAAGAGTAGATTTGGGAGGAAGGTGATGAGTTTGGTTTTGGGCATGCTAGAATCAAGGAGCCTGTAGGCAGGGCTGATATTCAAAACTTTCTAACAACCAACAGAGCACAGGCAGGAATTAGTCAGGGTGGTTGCCTGCTGGTCAGGACAGACACCATCAATAAACAAATCGGTAAGGCCATACCTCTGCATACTGACTAGATATCAGCTCTGCCCACAGGATATCCAGGTAGGAAGTTGGAACTGTGAAACTAGAAGTCAGAAGAGAAGTTGGGCTCAATATAATGGATTGGACTGGTATAATTAATAATTGATTGCATTGGCATGAGAGGGCTGGGGATAAGTCCTGGGATTGAGTCGAGGAAGGTGAGTGAGGAGGAGTGAATGGAAAGGTGAGATGAGAACCAAAAGACGACTTCGTCCCAGAAATCAAGAAAAGAGTTTTAAGGATGGAGTGGTCAATAGGATAGCAAAGGCACATCAACTTGGCAGTGTCAAAGTGGTAAACATGGTGGAAGCAGATGAACATGTGTGTCTGTAGCAGGTACAGACATGTCCTATAACAGTGTATTAAATATTTTCTTTCATTATGAAAGTATATTATACTTACTATACACTGTTTGGAGACAGGAAGGTGGCCAATTTCATCCTGCTGGAACTTCTGAGCCAAATACCAGGATCAGCTGAGGATGAGGACCCCAGGGGGTGCTTACCACTGGCACCCTGGGTGGTGCAGGTGCACTGCTGAGTTTGACACCTACCAGAGCAGTCCGTCAGTTCAAGAGGGTAGTGCTGGTGTGGGGCTGCAGAGAGTAGCACTGAACAGAAACTCCCTACTTTGAGGTGCCTCTCTCCATCTGTGGCCCTCTACCCTTCTCAGACAACTGGATCTCAAACTTGATAAAGAAAGATGAGAGTTCCCTGATCAATGTTTCCCCTGTGCCAAAACTATCTGAATACATAAAATAGGACAGAACTCATTTCACTCTCAGTATGTGACAGACTCCTCCTTTTTAGAAGGATGTGAGACAGATGGAAAGATGTAGTAGGAAGATGGAAAAATATAGAAAATTAGGTAGAATGGAAGGATTGAGTGGTTCCAAAGGAGGGGAACAGAGTTACTGTGGGAAACAAAAAATTGACGAGTGGTCAAGATCAGAAAAGGTGAGAAATGCCATGAAAAAGAAGAGTGTTGTGTTCATACTTCTCTCTTGTTTTTCTCCTGTCTCATCCCTCAGCTCTGTGGTAGTGATTGACTCTGATTCTGATGGCGAATGTTGCACCTATGAGGAGAAGAAAGCTAAGTTATTGGAAATAAACAGCGACGGCAAGTATATATTACTTTGTTAGATAAGTAGCTGAAATCCAAAGCCTCATCACACATGGTAATTGCAGGATCAGAGTCTGCAGACTTCCTATTCAGAATCCTTCAGTAGTGAATGCCACCGTTTCTTTCCTCGTATGTGCTGGATGTGGATATGGCTGGGTTCCCTATAACCCTCTGGTCAATTTCCCAGCAGCAGCAACTGTTGTTGCTGCCTGAGACCTTGGGGGCCCCCTCAGTAGAGTTCTTACCTGCCTAGAGCTACATCAGTGAAGCGGGGTTGGGGTGGTGGGTCAAGAATTGAGGCTGGGAAGTATGGAGGCTGCTCTGTGACTCCCTCTTCCCCCCTCTATGTGTGGGAATGATGAGGAAGAGAAAAGGAGTAAGAGGCCTGGCTCATTCTTCCTTCCATCTTGAAGGGTGGTGGTTGTGGGCCAGCTGGCAGTGTCGTGTTGAGAAAATTCTTACTTTCTCCATTGAGCTGCTGGTCCTTGCTGTTTGCCAGTCCTTCTGTATTTTCTAGAGATTCTTGTGTTTCTTTAGAGCCTGTTTCCCATGGCAGATCCTTACCTGTTTGGATTCAGAAGCCCCTTTAACCTTCTGGGTGGCTTGGAGCTTAACTCAATTCAGAACTTACCTGCTCAATGGGGATGAAACACAGGAAGACTAGAAACTTTTTGTGTGTGTGTGTGTGTGTGTGTGACAGTCTCGCTGTGTCACCCAGGCTCAAGTGCAGTGGCGCAATCTCGGCTCACTGCAAGCTCTGCCTCCCAGATTCACACCATTCTCCTGCCTCAGCCTCCCAAGTAGCTGGGACTACAGGCGCCCGCCACCATGCCTGGCTAATTTTTTTGTATTTTTTAGTAGAGACGGGGTTTCACTGTGTTAGCCAGGATGGTCTTGATCTCCTGACCTTGTGATCCACCAGCCTCCGCCTCCCAAAGTGCTGGGATTACAGGCAAGACTAGAAACTTTTTAAGCATTAGGGACAGTATTTCATTGACCTTTGTTCTCTCAGTACAGATACAGGGCATGATATGTGGGGCACTTAGTTAATGTTTGCTGAGCTGAACTCAACTGAAAATGGGAGATGCATAAAGCGCCAACTACTACTTTTTTTTTTGTTGGAGACAGAGTCTCAGTCTGTCCCCCAGGCTAGAGTGTAGTGGCATGATCTCAGCTCTCTGCAACCTCTGCCTCCTGAGCTCAAGTGATTCTCCTGCCTCAGCCTCCTGAATAGCTGGGATTACAGGCGCCCGCCACCATGCCCAGCTAATTTTTTTATTCTTTTATTTTTTTATTTTTAGTAGAGATGGGGTTTCACCATGTTGGCCAGGCTGGTCTTAAACTCCTGGCCTCAAGCAATCTGCCTGCCTTGGCCTCCCAAAGTGCTAGGATACAGGTGTGAGCCACTGGGCCTGACCAGCACCAGCTACTTCTTAGATAGCTACCCCAGAGCTATTGTTGGCCAGAGTTTCTTAGCTAACCCAGGATATCAGAGCAGGGAAGGGAGAGGTCGTTTGAAACGCTGGTCTCCTATTGTTCTACCACTTATCCTTTTGGATTTCTTTCCCTGCTTCCTCTCTCTAGCTCTGGATGGCTGTGCCTGAGCAGGACGGCGGTCTGGGTATAGAGTAGAGGGTCTGACATGACAAGCCATTCAAATGTGAAAGGAACTCCAAGGAGGCAGCTTGAGGGCAGGCAGGAGTAACAGAGCCAGAAACCAGTTCACAACTAGAGGCCGCCAGGTGCTTGACTCCTTAAATCAGAAGAGACAGATTCTTTTAAGAGTGAACTTTTAGCCAGGGCTGCTCTTACCTTGCTGGCCTGTAGACTGTAACTGGGCATCCATCGCAGCAATGGAGGGATGAAGAATGCTCCTATAGGACTGGCTTTGTACGTTTCTTTACTGTTCTCTATGTGGCATTTCTTTCTGTTATAATGAATTTAGGCAATTCTACAGAAAACAAGGCCCAGTGAACTCTAAAACATACCTCCAACCTTTGTCGCTGTATAGTCATTTTTAAATATGTTGTAAGCAGTGTGTCCCTACTTTTTCTAATTTTTCATTTCAACTGCAGGTGGCAAATCTTTTAAGTTTTCTAGGAAGGAGGGAGGGCTTTTTACCATAGGAACATCCACTCCTTTTCTCTTCCCTTACTGCATATTTGAAGTTTTTTCACAATTAATTCAAGTAACAGATAAGATTCTCAAAATATATTGTCTCAAATCTGCAGTTTTAGGATAAAGAGTTTTTGCACCATAAGTATATCTTTCACATCTTGCCTATGCCATGGTTTAGATTTTTAGATTTTTTTTTTTTACATCCAGAATCATAGAAAGCTAGAACTGGAGCTCCAAACAGACTCCAAAGAGTGTGTGGCGTCAGACACACTGGCCTTCATTTCAGTGCAGGCTGTGATGTTCCAAATGTTCCTGAGGCCTCTCAGAGAGTGCTGACATCAGGACGTACTCCTGACTCATATCAGTGGTTCTGAGAGCTTTGCACTTATGAACTAATTTAAAGAATGAAATTTTGGTGACCAACACAGAGTTGTCAATTTTTAATTTGTCTAATGAAGGAAATTAAAAAAAAAAACTTCAGCTACCATTTACTATCTTTGTAATTTTGTAAAGAACACCAAAAGTTTAGCCAAGATGTAATCACAAAATAAAGGACAGTCCTTTAAATTATAGAAATTTAACTTGATGGGGGAAAAATACCACTTTATTATTCTAATTTGTCTTATTTTGCTGTGGACCAGTGAAAATATTCAAGTCTGTAGACCTGTGTTTAGGAAGCCCGGAGCAACTACTACATCTTGCTACTTAGAGGCTATGATTTGAAAATTGCCACATGAGTTTGGTTGCTATTTGATCTGTCACTGCTCTCAGTGAAATAAAAAATAGAGGGAAAAACAATCTAAAATAACTTTCTTTTTTAAAAACTAATTTTTTATTTTTGTGAGTAGTTAATAGATTTATATATTTATGGGGTACATGAGATGTTTTGATACAAGCATGCAATGTGTAATAATCACATCATAGAGATTGCAGTATCTGTCTCCTCAAGCATTTATCCTTTGTGTTACAAGCAATCCGGTTATATTCTTTTAATTATTTTAAAATGCACAGTTAAGTTATTGACTTATAGTCATCCTGTTGCGCTATTAAATAGTAGATCTTATTCTTTCTATTTTTTTGCACCCATTAACCATCCCCGCCTTTCCACACCCCTCCACTCTCCTTCCCTGCCTCTGGTAACCATTCTTCTATTCTCTATCTCCATTAGTTCAATTGTTTTCATTTTTAGACCCCACATATAAATGAGAACATGCGTGTGGTGGCTCACGCCTGTAATCTCAGCACTTTGGGAGTTCGAGGCAGGTGGATCACAAGGTCAAAAGATCGAGACCAGCCTGGCCAACATGGTGAAACCACATCTCTACTAAAAATACAAAAATTAGCTGGGTGTGGTGGTGTGCGCCTGTAGTCCCCGTTACTTGGGAGGCTAAGGCAGGAGAATTGCTGGAACCCGGGAGGCAGAGATTGCGGTGAGCCAAGATTGTGCCACTGTATTCCAGCCTGGTGGCAGAGCAAGACTCCGTCTCAAACAACAATAACAACAGCAACGAAAAAAACGTGAAGTTTGTCTTTCTGTGCCTGGCTTATTTCACTTTACATAATGACCTCCAGTTCCATCCATGTTGTTGCAAGTGACAGGATCTCATTCTTTTTTATGGTTGAGCAGTACTCCATTGCTCCATTGTGCATATATACCACATTTTCTTTATGCATTCATCTGTTTTTGTTTTTTTTTGCGACGGAGTCTTGCTCTGCTGCCCAGGCTGGAGTGCAGGGGCGCAATCTCAGCTCACTGCAGCCTCTGCCTACTGAGTTCAAGCGACTCTGCTGCCTCAGCCTCCTGAGTAGCTGGGACTACAGGCACCCTCCACCATACCTGGCTAATTTTTGTATTTTTAGAAGAGATGGGGTTTCACCGTTTTGGCCAGGCTGGTCTCAAACTCCTGACCTCAAGTGATCTGTGTGCCCTGGCCTCCCAATGTGCTGGGATTACAGGCGCTAGCCACCGTGCCCGACCTCCATTCATCTGTTGATGGGCACGTAGGTTGTTTCAAATCTTGGCTATTGTGAACAGTGCTACAACAAACACAGGAGTGCAGATATCTCTTTGATATACTGATTTTCTTTCTTTTGGGTACGTATGCAGCAGTGGGTTTGCTGAATTGTATGGTAGCTCTGTTTTTAGTTTTTTGAGGACCCACCAAACTCTTCTCCAGGGTGGTTGTACTAATTTACATTCCTACGAGCAGTGTACAAGGGTTCCCTTTTCTTCTCATTCTCACCAGTCTTTTGGCTAAAAGCCATTTTAACTGGGGTGAGATGATACCTCATTGTAGTTTTTTTTTTTTGTCTTTTGTTTTGTTTGAGACACTCTCACTCTCACCCAGGCTGGAGTACAGTGGTGTGATCTCAGCTTAGTATAACCCCCACCTCCCAGGTTCAAGCAATTCTCCTGCCTCAGCTTCCCAAGTAGCTGGGACTACAGGCACGCACCACCATACGTGGCTAATATTTGTATTTTTAGTAGAAATTGGGTTTCGCCATGTTGGCCAGGCTGGTCTCAAACTCCTGACCTCAGATAATCCATCCGCCTCGGCCTCCCAAACTGCTGGGGTTACAGGTGTGGGCCACCATGCCCGGTCATTCATTATAGGTTTTTGATTTGCAATTCTCTGATGATCAATGATGTTGAACACCTTTTCATATGCCTGTTTGCCATTTGTATGTCTTCTTTTGAGAAATGTCTGTTCAGATCTTTTGTCCCATTTTTTCATTGGATTATTAGATTTTTTTCCCCTATAGAGTTGTTTGACCTCTGTATATACTTTAGTTATTAATCTCTTGTCAGATGGGTAGTTTGCAGATATTTTATCCTATTCTGTGGATTGTCTCTTCACTTTGTTTATTGTTTCCTTTGCTGTGCGGAAGCTTTTTAACTTAATGTGATCCCATTTGTCCATTTTTGCTTTGGTTGCCAGTGCTTGTGGGGTATTGCTCAAGAAATCTTTGCCCAGACTGATGTCCTGGAGATTTTCCCCAATGTTTTCTTGTAGTAGTTTCATAGTTTGAGGTCTTAGATTTATGTCTTTAATCCATTTTGATTTGGTTTTTGTATAGCAAGAGATAGGAGTCTAGATTCATTCTTTTGCATATGGATATCCAAGTTTCCCAGCACCATTTATTGAAGAGACTTCCTTTTTGCCAGTGTATGTTCTTGGCAACTTTTTCTAAAATGAGTTCACTGTAGGTGTGTGGATTTGTTTCTGGGTTCTCTATTCTATTCCATTGGCCTATGTTATCTGTTTTTATGCCAGTACCATGCTGATCTGGTTACTATAGCTCTGTAGTGTAATTTGAAGTCAGGTTATGTGATTCCTCCACTTTTGTCCTTTTTGCTCAGGATAACTTAGGCTATTTTGGGCATTTCATGGTTCCATATAAATTTTAGGATAATTTTTTTCTAGTTCTGTGAGGAATGTCATTGGTATTTTGATAGGGATTGTATTGAATCTGTATATTTCTTTAGGTAGTATGGGCATTTTAACAATATTGATTCTTCCAATCCATGAACATGGAATCTTTCCATTTGTTGGTGTCCCCTTTAAAATAATTGATTCTTAACTGCTGTTCAAAACGCCACAGTTCCTGTCTTGTTTAATTTGTGCGAAATAATCTGCTGAAATTCAGTGTATAAAGGAGGTGGTGGAGGGAGTATATTCATATATGATTGTGTCTCTTGAATTTCAGATGAGAGTCCAGAGTGTTGTTATGTGAAGCCTGCCATCCAGGAACCTCCAATAGTTATTAGTGATGATGACAATGACGACAACAACAGTAATGATTTGGAAGTTCCCAACAAAAACAGCAACAATTCGGAAGTTCCCAACAAAAACAGCAACAATTCGGAAGCTCCCAACAACAACAGCAATGATTCGGAAGCTCCCGACAACAACAGCAATGATTCGGAAGCTCCCGATGACAACAGCAGTGATTCAGAAGCTCCCAATGACTACAGTAGTGATTCGGAAGTTCTCAATGACAACAATAGTGATTCGGATGTTCCCGACGACAACAGTAATGATTCGGAAGCTCCCGAAGACAACAGTAATGATTCGGGAACCCCCGACGACAACAGTAATGATTCGGGAACTCCCGACGACAACAGTAATGATTCAGGAACTCCCGACGACAACAGTAATGATTCGGATGTTCCCGATGACAACAGTAATGATTCGGAAGTTCCCGACGACAACAGTAATGATTCGGAAGTTCCCGACAACAGTAATGATTCGGGAACTCCCGACGACAACAGTAATGATTCAGATGTTCCCGACGACAATAGTAATGATTTGGAAGTTCCCGACAACAATAGTAATGATTTGGAAGTTCCTGTGCCAGCAGAAGATTTGTGTAATGAAGGCCAGATTGCCTCAAATGAAGAAGAGCTGGGTGAGGCTGCTGTCTCCCAGCACGATTCATCTGATGATGCTGGTGAGCAGGATCTTGGTGAGAATCTCAGCGAACCACCAAATGATCCTGAGGCTAACCTTGAAGTTTCAGAGAGAAAGCTGCCAGCTGAGGAAGAGCCTGCACCTGTGGTGGAACAATCAGGGAAAAGGAAGTCAAAAACCAAAACTATTGTGGAGCCACTAAAACAACAGAAGGCAAAAACCAAAACTATTGTGGAACCGCTGAGGAAAAGGCAGGCAAAGACCAAAAATATAGCAGAGCCACTGAAGAAGAGGAAGGCAAAAACCAAAAATGTATCTGTGACACGTGGTAAGTCAGTCATGCCAAGTACGCCTGTCCCACTGAATGTGCCTTGCCTGCCGAATGTGCCTGTCTTATCCAGTCTGCCTGTCCTCCCTGTCAACCCTGTGCCATTTCAACAACTTCTTTGTGGCCCAAGGAGGCATCCATCCAGTGAAAGGATGGTTCTGGGAACAGGGGAGGAATGCCCACATCTTTCTCATGCTCCTGTATCTTGGTATCTGCTGTTCACTAGCCTGGAGTGCTGTCTCCCTGAACTTTCTGTTCTGAGGATGTCTTATTTTTCTTAGGACCCAGCCCAATGATCACTTCCTCTATGAAGTCGTGAGTCAGAGTGGCTCCTGTCTCCTGAGTTACCAAAGTTCTAGAGCCCATCTCTACGAAAGCACTAGTCATACTGTTAGAATATGTTCCTGAGTCGGTCCCCTTCCCTACCCCGCCCCGGTAGACTGTGAGCCTCTTCGTGGGAGGACTCCTCCTCATCTTTTACTCTCTCTCAGGGTTTGGCCTGGTGCTTGGCACGTGATAGAGGTTCAATAAATTTTTTGGATATATGAATGACACTGACTATTGATACATAAGCCTTTAGCTAGAGCAGCTGGCAGGATGGGTCCTAGGCCCAGGCAGAAAGATCTGCCTTGCCCTGCACACTGAGTGAAGGTGCTGCCTAGGATATGAGCCACTCATCGGAGCAGGTGTGTGAGCTGTACCGTACCACCCCTTCGACTGTGCACGCTTCAGTTGCCCACACCACCTAGCTTCCTAAGGGCACACTCCTGGACCTTCATAGTCCTTGGTGCCTGTGACAGAATCCTGCCCAGCTCATGCTGCTGGCAGCTCTGTAATTCACGTGGGTGAGATGGTTGAGAATGATGACAGCGGCAGTATGCCACTTCAGACAGTTTTGTTTAGAGATGTTGCACTGGGCTTGGCTGTGAGGGCTCCTTTTGGGTTTACCTTTCTGTTAGTCTCTTGATGGTACCAATTTTTGGGGTACAAGTAACCTATTATTTTTTCAGCTGGTAAAGGACGTAAGAAGCGTGGACCTTCAAAGAAGAAACACGGTGCGGCAAAAGTTAAAAAACGCAAAACTAGGTATGTACTACCCATGTTCCGTTGAACAGGAGTTTATTGCACAGTTGTCACACTGGGCAGTCCACTGGGCACTTGGGTGGGGGTGGTCTATAAGGGGATGGAGTCTGGCTGGGATGGAATTGGGGGACAAGATTTCTGTCCTTCAGTAGGAGGGCCCAAGCAAGGGAGAATACCACCCACTGGCTCCCTTCCCACTTCTTTCCCCACTCTCTGAGGCTGGGCATGGGCTCTCCGCCAAGGTGCCTGCAGTTACCTGGGTAGAGAGGGCCTTTCTGCACCCACAGCAGCTCTGGCCTCTGAGATTGCCCATGTCCTTCAACTCAGATCAAAGAACTATGTGTAGCCAAGCAAGAAACTTTTTTTCAGGCTTGATATAGCTTCGTGGCCACCAGTTTATGCTAAACCAAGGCAAAGGCACTGGAAATGGTGAGAAGGCAGAAGCAACACATTGATCTGTTGGAGTTGGAGGGAGAGTGGTCAAGATTGTCTTCCAGGTTTTTCTAGTGCTTTGGCTGAACCCAGTTACTGTTACTACTATGTATATCCTTATGAATTTTTCAGCTTAAATGTTAGGATGAAATGGATTGCTTATCATTCCTTTATTTTTATTAAGCTATATATAGTTGATACTGAAAACAACAACTGATCCTGTAGGCCAAAGACATGTTAATACTTAAGGCAAAAAATTAATGTGTTTTCTTATTTAGATTCCAGGAATTTCTTAGTTTTTCCCTTAAAAATTTGATATAGTAAGCATAATTTTCTTTTTTTTCTTTTTTCTTTTTTTTTTTTTGTGAGACAGAATCTCGCTCTGTCGCCCAGGCTGGAGTGCAGTGGCGCGATCTCGGCTCACTGCAAGCTCCGCGTCCTGGGTTCACGCCATTCTCCCGCCTCAGCCTCCTGAGTAGCTGGGACTACAGGCGCCCGCCACCATGCCCAGCTAATTTGCATAATTTTCTTTGTTTTTACTTTCATTGAAGAGTAATGTATACTCACATCTGAATTGTCTTACAAGACAAGGAATGTATTTGAAGGACTATATGTTATTTTTTAACGAATATTTGGGGACAATAAGTATATCTTAAGGGAGGGGAAAAAGACTGATTATGTCGGCCAGGCGTGGTGGCTCACGCCTGTAATCCCAGCACTTTGGGAGGCCGAGGCGGGCGGATCACAAGGTCAGGAGATCGAGACCATGGTGAAACCCCGTCTCTACTAAAAATACAAAAAATTAGCCGGGCGCGGTGGCAGGTGCCTGTAGTCCCAGCTACTTGGGAGGCTGAGGCAGGAGAATGGCAGGAACCCGGGAGGCGGAGCTTGCAGTGAGCCAAGATCGCGCCACTGCACTCCAGCCAGGGGGACAGAGCAAGACTCCGTCTCAAAAAAAAAAAAAAAAAGACTGATTATGTCAGGCATAGGGGCACCAGCTTACCCTGGACCTGAACAGAAGGGCTGTCTGTTTCTGCACTGGCTGAGGTAACCGGTAGCAGCTTGCCAAGTGCTCTTTTAGCTGGATCCCCTTTCAGGAAGGTTTCTGCTCCAGACTCCTAACTACATATTTAAGCTACTTTGCCTCCAGGGACATGTGTCTTGGGGAGCTCCCAGGTTGCTTTGCTAGAGCGTGACAAAAGAAGGGAAAAGCTGTCCCTTGGTGTCATTGTCAGTCTGCATTATCCAAAGGAGGCTAGCCTATTTGGACTCTTAACTGTTGTTTAGCACTTCCTGTGTCATCTGGAGGCTTCCTGTTATGCTTAGCATTGTTCCTGTGTAGGCTGCTTGCTGGTCATAGTGTCTGATTTTCCCAGTTTGGGGTCTTGTCGGTTCCTGTGATGTGAAGGTGCTCAGTCTGCAGTAAAGAGCCACAGGCCTTGAGGTGAAAGTATGCTAAGCCACAAGGCTGGCGTTCTGTGAGCACAAACACACAGGGGTCTGGGCTCTGCCAAAGTCTGCAGAGGGTTCAGGTTTGCATCTGCCACCTTACATACTGATGTAAGTTTGCTTTCAGACCTAAGTAACTGGAGGCAGAAATATTTCAGTCTCCCATTTCAGGCTTGGGATGAAGACCCTTCCGTAACCTCTGTCTTGTCTGGTACTTCCCCTCTCTGCAGCCCAACTTCCTCACGTAGGGTTTAGTTTGTGACTTAAGGGTTAATAACTGTTCTGGCAAAATCTCAGTCTTAGGAGTTCTGTTAAGTCAGAAACTTGCTGCGTTTGCTCCCCTTTTATCTTTCCAGCTCTTTGGGCTCATCTCTGGACTTAGTGGACTGTTCCAGCTAAGATAAAAATGCTTCTGTTTAAATGGTAGTTATTACAGTATGAGTCCTTTATGTGCTCAGCATTATTCTTTGTGCCATTTGAATTAGGCCTTGAAAGATGGGGCAGTGATAGTGGTTTAATCAAAAGACCATGAGATTTGGATCAGGAGATTCACTGTCTCTGTGACCTTTGGGCAAGTCACTTGACCTCTGAGCACAGTGGAGATCATAAAAATAGTAATAGCTTCTTTGAAGGGCGGTTGTGAGGATTAAATATGACAATGCAAAAGGAAGTTCTTTGCGAATGATAAAGTGCTGCGCAGATGGTTATTCTCAGTAGTGGTGGAGATGTAGTCATTGTAAGCCGTGGGAAAATAGATTGTGCCGAGGCACAAATGTGGGAAATTGCGATTTGTGTCCAGGAAACATTTAAGTTGCCCACTTTGGCTAGAGTGGCAGTGGTAGCTGGGAATAGAGCTTTGGACAGGGTTGACCCTGGCCATGAATGTCAGGCCAGGCAGTGAAAAACCAGAGGGGGACAGTAATTGGAGCATGGCCTGCGAAAATGAATCTGGAGGAGTGTGTGTGATTGGATGAGAAGAGAAAGAGCCTGGAGGTAAGGAACACTGGAATGTTCTCATATCCAGGCATAAAGGGTAGGACAAGAACTTGAACTAGAGTAGGAACCAGGGAGATGGAAAGGAGGGGCTGAAGAGAAAGCGTGAAGAAGATAGTCTGTCTCCGTGCCCAATAAAGAGAGAAAAGGAATTTTATTTTATTTTTTGAGATGGAGTCTCGCTCTGTTGCCCAGGCTGGAGTGCAGTGGTGCGATCTCGGCTTACTGCAAGCTCTGCCTCCTGGGTTCACGCCATTCTCTTGCCTCAGCCTCCTGAGTAGCTGCGACTACAGGCACCCGCCACCACGCCCGACCAATTTTTGCATTTTTAGTAGAGACGGGGTTTCACTGTGTTAGCCAGGATGGTCTCGATATCATGACCTCGTGATCCACCCGCCTCGGCCTCCCAAAGTGGTGGGATTACAGGCGTGAGCCACCGCGCCCGGCCGAGAAAAGGAATTTAAAAATGTCTTTGAGGTTTTTCAGCCAATTGTAACACAAGTTTGATAATTGAACACATGTTTAGCTGGAGATACATTCGTGTTAGTCAGTTGGAAGTTTGCACTGGGCAGTTGTAAATTCAGAACTAGGTCTCAGGAGAGCTCCAGAGTGCAGATACAGATGTGGGGATAAGTCTCTTTGAGGTTGAAACCATGGGCTTTATACCTCTGAGGGTTGCAAAGAGTGAAGAGAAAAGGCTGCAAATGAAGGCTTGGGAAATGCCCTCATCTAAGGAGCTGGATGGAAGAGGGAGCGACAGGTCTTGACAAGACGCTTACATGTGCATTCCTTCTCTCTCTTTAGCTACATAAACCTCAGCTGAATTTATCTTTACAGGACTCGTAAGTGCAAAGTCCCTGGATGTTTCTTGCATGGCCTTGAAAAATCAAAGAAATACTCTGGAAAAAATTTAAAGCGAAATAGGGATGAATTGGTTCGGAGAATCTATGATCTGTTTAACAGATCCGTCTGTGATAAAAAGGTAGGATCAATGAATGAGCACTGATTGAGCACCTACTATACACCAGTACTCTTGGTGCTGTGAGGTGCACTAACCATATATACTTCCCGCCCTTGAGCAGAGGCAGTTGAGGTTGGGAGATGAGCCCTGGCACAGGTGAAAGCAATAGAGAATGTGTATGAGTTATAATGTATAGGACAGATGGCTATTACACAGGAGATCAGCAGAGGGAGAAATCACTGAGAGCCTCAACAGCCAGGAAGTAAGATTACCTGGAGGAAGTGAGACTCTGCTTCTTAAAGGATGGTAAGTGGCGAGAACAACAGGATGGGGGAGAGGGAGAGTTGAGGCTCCACAATCAGGAAGAGAGGATTCTTGTGGAAGGATAATGGAAAAAGAGCTGTGTGACCTTGAACAAGTTACTTGACCTCAGTTTCCGTCAGTTTCTTCATCTGTAAAATGGGGACAACACGGTACATATTACCTTATAGGATTATTGTTACCCTTCCATAAGTTAATACACATACAGTGCCTAGAACAGGGTCTAGGACATAGTAAGCTCTTATTTTTTGATAGTGTAGGACTGGATACTGGAGGGCCTTGGGAATCAGGTTGGAGGAGGTTAAATTTACGTGAGTAGGCAGCACTGCACAGGGATGGGGTGCATCAGGGAGTGAATGAAATTAACCTGCTGAAAGAAATTAACCTGACAGTAACCTGTGGGTATGGACTGGATTGGATAAAATCTGGAGGCAGAGAGACCTATTGGTCATTAGATTTTTCAGACTTTATCATCTCTGGTGACAACACTTTATGGAGGGAAGTTCTTACATATTCCTAAAGGTTCCCCAGCCTTTGGTGCCCTTCCGGATGACAGTGATGTCACATCAGATGGGTGGAACCTGAAGTGTTCTGAGTTGCATTTTCAGTTCAGCCTCGCCCACCTCAGCAGGGTTGTCCTTCTCTCCTTGGCTGCACCAAGGACAAGAGAGCCCAAGTCCTGCACTCACATGTTCTATCAGTCTCCCTTGTGTCCTGATTGCCTGTTTATTGTCTTTACCCAGACTTCAATGTGGCTTTTATTCTCCTCAGAATGTTTTGATTTGTATTCTCTTTGAATAAATTTCTTCTCAAACTTGCTGTGAGCCAAGAACCTGGGGGAGAAAGTTCCTTTTCCTTTTTATTAGAGGGTAAAAAACTCTGGAGTTAATATTTTCTGGTCTGCTTAAAACTGCTTTCTGGGCCCAGCGTGGTGGCTCACGCCTGTAATCCCAGCACTTTGGGAGACCAAGGCAGGCGGATCACCTGAGGTCAGGAGTTCGAGACCAGCCTGATCAACATGGTGCAACCCTGTCTCTACTAAATACGAAAAATTAGCTGGGTGTGGTGGTGCACGCCTGTAATCCCAGCTACTTGGGAGACTGAGGCAGGAGAATCACTTGAACCTGGGAGGCAGAGGTTGCAGTGGGCTTAGTTTGCGCCATTGCACTGCAGGCTGGGCAACAAGAGCTAAAACTCCATCTCAAAAAAACAACAACAAAACAAAACTGCTTTCTGATTCCTTCCATTTGCTTTTCATTCTCAGCTGCCAGAGAAACTACGGATAAGCTGGAATAACAAGATGTTGAAAACTGCTGGCTCATGCAGCACTGGTGAGATATGGCACCCAAAGAGGCAGCGCTTTGCCGAGATCCAGATTGGCTTGAAAGTCTGCGACTCTGCAGGTGATGGCAGGAGTGTGGGAGATTCACTACTATGCTCTTTCCTTCTGATACTGTGCCTATGAAATCACTCCTAGCTGGTAGCCTGTGTCACAGCTCGAACTGTCATTCTTGGGTGGGCAGGCATGCTGTGTGTTGCTTAGAGGACATAGTTATTGGATGTCTCACCATCCCTGTGAATCAAACCCATCGATCTTTATACCAGGCCTGCCTTTCTCTCTGCATTTCCCCCTTGCCAGCAATAGCATCTTCATTCTCTCAGGAGCTGAGGTTCAAGGTCCTCTATGTCTAGCCAGTCACCAAATCTTCCTTCACAGTAGCTCACCATTCCTTCTCTATCTGTGCCTCCATCCAAGGACAGGCCCTCATCCCTGCTCCATTTCGTCTCCCATATGTAACTACATTGCTTTCCTGCTGAGAAACCAGGGCTTTTCAAGGCCTAGAGCCTGGCTTTTGAGGCCATTGTAATGTGCTCCTGTTTGGCTTGGCCAATCTTGTCTCTCAGTATTCTACCACTAGCCCACGCCCCAGACAGGCTGTCTTCACACTGGCCTTCAAAACATACCACAGGCTGGGTGCGGTGGCACACACCTGTAGTCCCAGCTATTTGGAAGGCTGAGGTGAGAGGCTCGCTTGAGCCCAGGAGTTCGAGGCTGTAGTACACTATGATCACACCTGTGAATAGCAGTTTCACTCCAGCCTGGGCAACATAGCAAGACTCAGTCTCCAAAATGTTTTTAAAAATGTGCCATATACTCATGTTTTGCCATACCCAGAATGGCCTTTCTAAATTCAATCAATTAGTAAGAACCCCTGAGATCCCAATTTCACCATGGAGCTTCTAACCAAATCCCACGGCCATAGCGATTGCTCCCCACCCTGTCCACCTCTGTTCCTGGAGGGCAGAAACTAGATCTTGTCTGGATATTTTTCTAGAAGTGCCTCACAAAAAAATGAGCATGTTGGAGCTGCTCTGAAAAGACCTGCTCACCGAAGGCTCTTTGCCGTAAACAATATCGGGTTGAAGTAGGTTCACTATTCACTTTGAGAATCCTGGGAAGGTAACACTCATACTTACCTGCATGTGCTTCTGTAAGATAACCTTGTGTCTGGTGGGGCTGAAAGTCGAGGGGTTGTTGGGTAGCAGATAAGAAGAGGATTGGGGCCGGGTGTGGTGGCACACGTCTGTAATCCCAGCACTTTGGGAGGCTGAGGTGGGTGGATCAGGAGTTCGGGACCAGCCTGGCCAACATGGCGAAACCCCGTCTCTACTAAAAAAAAAAAAAGACCAAAAAATCAGTCGGGCATGGTGGTGCACGCCTGTAATCCCAGCTACTTGAAACCGGGAGATGGAGGTTGCAGTGAGCTGAGATCACGCCATTACACGCCAGCCTGGGCGACAAAGCAAGACTGTCTCAAAAAAGAAAAAAAAAAAAAAAGTATTGGTTTTAGTGTTCACAATTTCTTTTCATTCTTCTTTCAAGACCGAATCCGGGATACTTTGATCCATGAAATATGCCATGCTGCCTCCTGGCTGATTGATGGTATCCGTGATTCTCATGGTGACACATGGAAGTATTATGCCAGGAAATCCAACAGGATCCACCCGGAGCTGCCCAAGGTCACCCGTTGCCATAACTATAAGATTAACTACAAGGTCCATTATGAATGTACTGGGTGCAAAACCAGGTAAGACTCTTCTCCTCAGACTTTTCCCAGTTACGTTTTGCTGGGGCCTCCAAGTGGCTCTTGAGTGATTTCATAAGTAGATGGCTGTCTGAATTGAGGAGGAGAACCTCTCTCCTCCTTTCCATGTTCTCTTTCTCCTTTCTCTTCAGTAATTTGAGCCGGTCTGACCACTGCTGCCACTTGGTGCCTGGGTCTCTGACCACCCAGAGAAAATTATTGCTTTGGGCCCAAGGCCAACATCTCAGAGCCGATGCTGAGGTGCAGTGACTGATTCTTTTGTTGTGTGTTGTTCCTTTCCTTCCCAGGATTGGCCGCTACACCAAATCGCTGGACACCAGCCGCTTCTTCTGTGGCAAATGCAAGGGGTCTCTGGTCATGGTGCCGTTAACTCAGAAACATGGGACCCGTATTGTGCCCCACGTATGACCATTTGCTGTGTATGTGCAGAAGTATTATAGAAAAATTAAGCAGGAGATGGCTAGGATTAGCCACGGGGATATGATGAAAACACTTGGCAGGAATTACAAGGCAGTGAAGAATTCTTAAAGTTATCTGAGAGTATATTCATGTGAGCTATATCCTCTACTGGTAAGAAGTTTTAGAAAAGTTTGTTTTTGTGAAGTTAGGAATATTAGAATTTAGGTACTGTTAAGTAAGTAGTATTAGAATTTAAGATTCATGTTATTAATGATGATTGACCTTAACCAGGGACTCTGTTGCTAACTATTCTGTGCCCTTGACAGGGTATTTCTGAAGCCCTTGGGATCTACCTTGGGTCTTACTTGAGTTCCATATTTTTCACATGTAGGACAAAATGCAAAAGAAAAGTGAGTTTTCAAGAGTGGCAGGTTGAGAGAAAGAGGAGAACGCTGGAAAGAGGACAAGTTTTAGAGGCAACACTTAAATACCAGGGCTACTGTGACATCTATGTAGACAGGAAAGACAAACGTGTTTCATAAAATTCGTTGCTGATGGTATTGATTGAAACTATCTGAGCCATGTAATCAAAAAATAAAGTTTTCTGCATCTCACTTGTTAGCAAAGTCTGTTCATTGACTCCCTGCACCTAGAGCAGAACAGACCCTCCGGTCTTTTGTCCAAGACTCCGGACATCTGAAGCCCTCCAGGACTTGTCTAGAGGAGTGCGCTGCACTCCGTGTTTCTCTCTGGCTTCTGTGACAGCCCATAAGGACTTAGCAGCCTCCCTACTTCTTGGAGCAATTCAGGATATGGACTGGGATCCACATTGTATTCATTTCCTACGGTTGCCACGACAAATTACCACAAGCATAGTGGCTTAAAACAACACACATATACAGTTCTGGCGGTCAGGTAGTCCATCACTGGTGCCACTGGGCTAAAATCAGGGTGTTGACAGGGCTGTGTACCTTCCTGGAGGCTCTGGGGGAGAATCTGTTGCCTTGTATTTTCCTTTTTTTTTTTTTTTTTCGAGACAGAGTCACTCTGTCACCCAGGCTGGAGTGCAGTGGCACGGTCTTGGCTCACTGCAACCACTGCCTCCTGGGTTCAAGTGATTCTCCTGCCTCAGCCTCCCGAGTAGCTGCGATTACAGGCACCTGCCACCATGCCCAGCTAATTTTTGTAGTTTTAGTAGAGACAGGGTTTCACTGTGTTGGCCAGGCTGGTCTGAAATTCCTGACCTCAAGTGATCCACGTACCTTGGCTTCCCAAAGTGCTAGGATTACAGGTGCGAGCCACCTCACCCAGCCTTTTCTGCCTTTTAGAGGCTGCTCACATTTCCTGGGTTCATGGTCCCGTCCTCCAGAGGCAGCAACAGTTCCCTCTCTGACTCCCCTGCTGCCTCCCTCTTTCGCTTTTATTTTTATGTATGTATGTATGTATTTATTCATTTATTTATTGTCGCCCAGGCTGGAGTGCAGTGGTGCGCGTGGACGTCTTGGAGGCCACATTTTCAGCCGGCCACAAGCATCTTGACTACCCTGATACTTTTTCTAGGCAGGGTGCGTTCTGTCATTTCCCTGCCTTTCTTCATTTTGTAAAAGCTTGGAGTGTCTAGTGGCCACAAAGCGGGATGGTGTGTTTATATGGTGGGACGAGCTTCCCCAGCTAACTCTTGAGATTCTTCCTCCCCATTCCCACCTCCAGCCGTATCTGAAGTTTCAGCAGGGGCCCAGCTGGCCTGTGAAACTGGATCCTAGCACATTGGTGACTTAATTAGGGGGCACTGACAGTGCAGTAGACCCACCCGTCACCTTCTGTTTTAACTCAGTAGCCCTGTCACTTGCCTTTCTGGGAAACCCCAGTTATTTCTTCCCCTCACTTCAGCCTCATTGATAGCCCTGGAAAAATGCTCCCCACAGCCCGCCTCCAGGTGGCTGTGTGCTAATGACTGTTGGCAAGCATCTGGCCTTGCTTTTCTTCAAGCCCGCAGCCATTTCCCTAGTAAGCGCTTGTATCACTCACCTGAAAAACCAGTAGGGCCTTCTGAATGGTCTCCAATATCATCACCTGATCCCAAATTAACCTTTCAGTCTTACTTTCAGCCTTCCCACCTTTGCTACTACCCTCCCTTATGCCTGGAAATACCTGCCCTTTAAGTCTTCAAGAAGCCTTCCCAAATGGCTCCAACCTTCAGTGCCCTGAGCTGTGGGTTCACTGTGCCACTTATTTGCCCCATGGCCCAGGCTACTGGGTTTCACTAGTTTCGTACACATCTTGCCTCCTGTCCTGAGCTGCTGGAGTGCAGAGCTCTCGTGTTCATGTCTGATGGCCCCTTCCCCAATTATGTCAACCAGCTGCCTAACTGGTCACTCTGCACCCATGTACTTGGGTGTTTCCCTGTGAGTAGAACAGGAGTGCCCCCGGGGGTGGAGACAAAGCTGCAGACAGACATTGATGAAGGCAGGATGGGCTGGCACAGACCCAGGGCCAGGCAGGGAGAAGCAGAAGTGCCCCTGGAGCCCAGGTGGGCTGGCTGTAATGATGCACGAACACGCCCTGGTCCTGACGATCTTGTTTATTGAAAAGTTTTAAGCAGGATTTTCGACGTAAAAATAAAAGCAAATATAGAGGTCTTGGGGACCATGGCCACAGTCACTGCTGAACTGGAGGCCTGGGCTGCGGCTTCGTGGGGCAGCGCCCTCTATGCTATGCCTTGTACTCCCAGCACTTGGGGAAGGTGAAGTTTTAGTTTCCAAATGAGAAGGGCAGTGGGGCTCCACGCAGCCACCTCGGCCGGCAGGATGGGGCTTGGCAGCTAACGAGCAGCAATGGTGCAGTCCTCAGAGCTGGGAGGGTGGCTTCCCTGGAGACCTGGTGGTGCTGGGGCTGCCAGTGAGTCCCGGGAGCGAGGATGTGGGGAGAGCCAGAACTGGCTCAGCAGAGGGAGGGAGGAGCCTGGAAAGCGGGAAAGTCAGACTGTGTGGGTGAAAGGGGAGCCCAGATTCTGGCCTCACAAGCCCGAGTAGGAGGCCTCTGAGGTCTCAGACCAGGATGAATCCCGGCGGGAAGACGATGGCTGCCTCTGGAGCCCTCTCTGGTTGGGGCAGCCCAGGCGCAAGAGCAGCATCCACATCCGCTCCCGGAACTTGACCCCTACAAAGGCATAGAGCAGCGGGTTGAGGCAGCAGTGCATATAGCCCAGGCCTGAGGTGACCGACTTGGCCACGTCTACCCTGCTTTCTCGGCCACAGTTCCGGGCTAAAGCGCCCAGGTCCATGAGGATGTCCACCAGCACCACCAGGTGATAGGGGGTCCAGCAGAGGGCAAAGGCCACCACGACCACCACCACCAGCCGCATGGCCCGCAGGCGCCGCTGGCCCCTGGAGACCAGCAGCACGGCCAGGATGTGGGCATAGCAGTAGGCCATGACCAGCAGGGGCAGCAGAAAGCCAGCCACCAGCTGCAGCACCCGCAGAGCCGTGCGGCCCACCTGTGGGAAGTTGTACTGGCAGTGGGTGGCCTTGAGGCGCTCGTCATGGTGGGCCGACAGGAAGATGAAGTCTGGGAGGGCGAAGAGCAGGCAGAGCCCCCAGACAGCCAGGCAGGTGAGGGTCACGCGGGCCGGGGGCCCCCTGCGGTAGAGCTGGGTGGCGTGCACTATGTTCAGGTAGCGGTCAAAGCTGATGCAGGCCAGCAGGAGGGCCCCTGCGTAGAAGTTGATGTTGAAGAGGGCACCTGCCACTTTGCAGAGGCCAGAGCCAAAGACCCACTGGACGGCAGCGTCCACTGCCCAGAGTGGGAGCGTCAGCACCAGCAGCGTGTCTGCCACAGCCAGGTGGAGCAGGAAGGTGTCGGTGCTGCTCAGGGCTGCCCGCCGGCTCAGCAGCACCGCTGCCACTGCGCCGTTGCCCAGCAGCCCCAGTAGAAAGAGGAGGCTGTAGAGGGTTGGCAGGAAGGCCCGGTCGAAGTTCAGGCTGAAGTCCTGTGGGCAGGGTGGGGAGGTACAGCACGAGTCACTCTCATTTTCTCCATAGTCATAGGAAGAGCTGAAGTTCTCCAGGAGGGCAGCAACCTCGGCGTCATTTAGCACTTGGTGGTCACTCACCTGTGAGGGAGGGAACGCAGAGGAAGGGGCTGTGTAAAGGCCCGCCAGGAACTCTTTTGTGACTGAGTCTGATTTAGACTGTGATTTACTCTGAGCAGCTCCTCCTATAACTGTCCCCGCCAGTCTTCCAGGGCCATACCTCCTCAACTCCATCCGCTCAGCCTGGGCTCTGGGATGGTGACTTCCCTTCTCTTGAACTCTTCTGGGTGATCCCATAGGCCCAGGGACCCCTGGGCAGGAGGAAGAGCGTCCCCCCGGTGCCCAGAGCCCTCTCTGCCCACTGTCCTCGCTCTCCCCGCTCTCCCTTCACAGCTTGCCTTGTATCCTCAGTGCCCCACCCCCAACACATAGTTCAATCACCTTCCTCCCCAGCGCCTCTCCACAATCCCCTTTTCCAGTCACTGACCCTCCTCTTCCCTCCTCGGCCCTTGTCCGGGGACCCCAACTTCCTGCCCCCTTCTCCCCGTGTGGCCTCTCTACAAGTCACCACGCCCCCCAAATGCATGCAGTCTGCCCAGTCCTTCCCCCTCCCTACACTGAGGCTTGCACGGCCATTTAGTTGCCCATGAGGGGATCTCCCACTGAGCTTGAGAGGGAATCTTCTTTACCCCCTCACCCCCAGCACTACGGACCTGCAGGCCTCCCCAGTGCCAATGCAATCCAGCACGCAAGAGTCAAAGTTCCAAGTCGCCTGAAGGGAGCCTTTGAGTCTACTTGCCCCCTGCCCTCCCCCATTTTGCAGACGAGACACCAAAGCCAGAGAGGAGAGGAGAGGCACCCAGGGTCAGTGGCCAAGCTGGGTTCCCAATTCCCCAGTGCTGTTTCTGCCACAACCCATGCAGCCTCCAGCTACTCACCCAACCCTGTGGTGACCCTGGGCTGTGGGCGAGCCGTGGTATTCCCCTAGTGCCCCGGGTTCTCCACTTCGAACTCTGTCCTGGCCTTGCTGGGCAGCAACACTTACCTCAAGGACCATGGCTGGGCTGGTGCTCTGGCTGCTGGGTGGTGTGCTGCCTGCCCCTCTGCTTTGGTGCTTGTGGTTGGAAACCTGCAGTCACAGAGGAAGTGAGAGTTTCAGGCAGTTCTCAGCAGCAGCCTCTTCCAGGGAGTTACCTCTACCAGACCTCCCTAAACCTTAGGCCGCAGAGTTTCCGTGGCTGGGTGAAGCCTTTCTGGAGGAGCTGGCCACAAGCTTGGGACCAGAAAAGCTGGGCAGAGGATGACTGGCTGGGGGCAGGTCCTTTGAGAAGAGAGGTCCGAAGAAGAACCAGTGCAACTGAGAAGTGAAGGGCAGCCCTGCTGCCTGCACTGGTAGGGTCAGTGCTCCATAGATTGGAACTCATCTGTTCTGATCTTGAGTTGATCTTTGCATGATTGTAAAGACTGGGTAGAGAAATAAGTCTGTAGAGGAGATCCACCTTCTTAAAAATTTCAGTCAGGTGCAGTGGCTCATTCCTGTAATCCCAGCTACCGGGGAGGCTGAGGCAAGAGGATCACTTAAGGCCAAGAGTTTGAGACCAGCCTGGGCAACATAGCGAGGCTCCATCTCTACCAAAACTAAAAGAAGCCAGCCAGGCATGGTGGCATGTGCCTGTAGTCCTAACTACTTGGGAGCCTGAGACAGGAGGATTGCTTGAGCCCCGGAGTTCAAGGCTGCCTTGAGCTACAATTGTACCACTGCACTCCAGCCTGGTGACAGAGTGAGACCCTGTCTCTTAAAAAGGAATTAAAATATTTTTTAAAAAGTCATTACCCTAAATCTAGCTCTTTACCATCGCCCCTCCCTGCTAATCAATGGGGAAAAGGAAAGGGAACTACCAGTAATGAACTTGCTATGTGCTAGACATTGCTTTAGGTGCTTTCTCTGACACTGCCTTATTCCAACCACACAACTCACTTGTGAAGTGCGGGGTTATCTGCATGGATGATTCAGAAAGGGCACAGGCCTTTCCCAGACACAGCAATTAAAGGTGGGCGTGAGGATTGATCCCACGGCTGTCTGATTCTCCTTTTCCTACTCATGACACTGTCTTCAGTTTCTTTTAAGTGAATAAGCTATGATATGTTCATGCAGTTAAAAACAAATGAAATAAAGCTACACATTTTAACATGGATGCATCTAGAAAAGCCAACGATCACATGGTAGAAGAGGCAAATTACAGAATGCCATGTGTAGTTTGATGCCACTTACATAAACTCTAAAAACCACTGCAAAATCAATACCATGTTGTTTTGGGTAACACTCTTTGTTCTCAACGTTTAAAACAGGGATGGGAGATACCACAAGTTCATAAAAGCAGTTGCTTCTGGGGCAAGAAGGATGGGGTTGGGGAGGAGGCCATAGGAACCTCTTGACCTTAAGGAAAAGCTGTAAGGCAGCCTTGGTACAGCACATCAGTCACTTTATGGCGGAGAGTGGTGACCAGTTCCTCTCCCCACCTGCCCTCAGTGCTCCCCTTCACCCTCTTCTCCCCTCCCTGTTGCCCTCTTCTCATTATCAGTGGGCAAGGCTACCTGTAACTTGCTTCTCCCAAGCAGTTTCCTCTTTCTATCTCTCCCCCAGTTGGAAAGCAGGGGTGGAGGGAGAGAAAGACGAGAGAAGAGAGAGAGAGAGAGAGAGAGAGAGAGAGAGAGAGAGAGAGAGAAAAGCAAATGCTAGCCCATGGTCTTGGGGCCAGTTTTCAGCCAGACTGCACCACCAAAGCCTCCAGGCTAGGGCCTGGAATTCAATTTACACCTACTCACATGATGCATACTTGCAAGGCATCAAGGTCCTTCCCCTCCTGTGGACAGATGTGACTCTCCTTGCTCTAAAACAGCTTGTCACCTGCAGGTTCAGGCCAGAGGGAACTGAGGGCCTGGCAGAGGTCAGGAGCAGTGCCAGTGGAGCAAACAGGAAGGATTCCAGAAACCAGGCCAGTTAGGATGAGCAGGACTCGGCCAGTAGCTACCTATGGGGGTGGAAAAGGGATGGGAGCTGGGACCACAGTTTCCCAGTGCTGACCTGTGAAGAGGTTTGAGTTCCCTAGGCTTCTGCAAATGAGAAAATTGACCACGGAAAGCCACATCTGTTCCATTTAAAGGCCTGTCTTGTATTCAGCAATCATGTTATTTGTCCCCTTTTTTTTGGTATCAAAAGGGCCTTTTCTTTGTGAAATGATGGGGAAAATAGATGATAGTTTTGGAAATATCTTGTGATGGCAGAAGTTGACAACCCAATGTGGGTCCTCTAAATCAGCAGTCCCCAACCTTTTTGGCACCAGGGACCAGTTTCATGGAAGACAATTTTTCCATGAACTGGAGTAGGGATGGTTTTGGGACGAAACTGTTCCACCTCAGATCATCAGGCATTAGATTCTCATAAGCAGTGCACAACCTAGATCCCTGCCATGCGCAGTTCACAACAGGATTTGTGCTCTGCTGATCTGACAGGAGGCAGAGCTCAGGCGGTAATGCTCCCTTGCCCTGCAGCTTACCTCCTGCTGTCCAGCCTGGTTCCTAACAGGCCACAGACTGGTATACTGGTATACTGGTCCACGGCCTGTGGGTTGGGCAGCCCTGCTCTAAATAGATGTTGAAATGTTACTGGTCCATGTGAAAGATAAAAATCCAGGCCAGGCATGGTGGCTCATGCCTGTAATCCCAGCACTTTGGGAGGCCAAGGCGGGTGGATCACCTGAGGTCGGGAGTTTGAGACCAGCCTGACCAACGTGGAGAAACTCCGTCTCTACTAAAAATACAAAAATTAGCTGGGCGTGATGGCGTATGCCCGTAATCCTAGCTACTCGGGAGGCTGAGGCAGGAGAATTGCTTGAACTCAGGAGGCAGAGACTGCAGTGAGCTGAGATCGTGCTACTGTACTCCAGCCTGGGTGACAGAGTGAGACTCCGTCTCAAAGAAAAGAAAAAAAGGTAACCCTGGTGTCCTCCCTGGTGTCCTTCCAGTCTCCTCACTTGTTTGTCGCATGTCCTTCCCAGGTTTCTGGCAAGGATACATGAGAGAAAGTAGGGCAAGAGCTTTGGAAAGGGGCAGAGAGCTTTCCTTTCTGAGCTTGGACACCCTGATATCAGGGCCGTGTCCTGATAGCCCAAGCTGGGCTATGGGGCTGAGCTGTTCCTGGTGAGGCCATGATGTTGTGGGAAGAATGCTAAACTTGTCTGAGTTCCAGCCCTGACTCCACCCTGTTCAACCTGTGTGACTTTGGACAAATTACATAGCTGAGTTGAGCCAGTTTCCTCAGCAGGGTTGTTGAAAAGATGATCTGGAATAACCAGGGCTGTAGGCTTCTAGCACAGGGCCCAGAGCTTAGTAGGAGTGCAATCGAGAATGTTGAGTGAGAGAGATGTTGGCTACAAACCCGGAGCGACCAGGAGCCTTTCATATCAAGGGAGCCAGGGATAGAGGGTGGCACTTGTGGGGCATACAGGCGTGGACTTGGCCGGAGGGCTGGTTTTCCAGAGAGGCCACCTCCTGCCTTAACTGGGGGTGGAGGGGGACGGTGGGTTTGCCAGTCCTAGCCGAATCCTCTGGCTGCCCAGCTGTGTAATCTCAGGCAAATGATTCCATCTCTGTACCTTGGTTTCCTCATCTGAAAAATGGGTCTAAGGATAGTATACATTTGATAGGGTTGCTCTGGGGACTGCAAACGATATGTGTAGAAAGTGTCTGGGGCAGGGTAGGTGCCCAGTGAGCAGCAGTCTCCTCCTGCTCTAGGAACTTTTCAAACCGACCCCTCCCAACCTCCCAATTGCAAGTCTGTGGTGGGCTTCTGCCGTCATGTACAGCTAAGATGCCTTAGAAGGTTCCTGCGTTACGGGGCCGAGCCAAACCCTTGACCAGCTGTCTAATTTGGTTCTTTCTGGTCCCAAACAGCTCCCAGACCAGGACAGAACCAGGCCCAGCTTAGGGGAGAGCCGCCTGGCCAAGGGCCTGCAATCAGAGTTCTGGCCGGTGAGCCTCCTGCCTCCGCCCTCCAGAGCAGCTGACAGGGAAGCCTGAGGAGGAAGTTAGTCAGAGTGAAGCTGCTTCGGGCCCCACCTGTGGTCAAGGTGTGAAATGTGCACCTGGCTCTTCTCTGCCACCCCTCCCCCTGTTTTTTTCTTTTTTTCACACCTCTGGGCTGTGGTTTGAGGAGATGAGAGGCTCAAAGGTTGAGGCCTGGGCCCAGTGCCTCACAGGAAGGAGGGCCCCTACTGCTGTCTGCCACGCCGGCCAGCCCGGGAAAAGGGCCATTTCCTCCTCCTCTCTGTCAGAGTCAGCTGCTTCACAACCTCTCTCACAGCTCCTCTGAATGCCTCTTGGAGCACTACTCCAAAAGCTCCTGGACTCGGCCGCGGGCCCCAGGCTGTTAGGGGAGCAGGCTCAGTCAGGCCTGAGGTTCCCGTGTGGCCCAGGCTGGGGCTGAGACTCTCTTACGTGAAATTAAGAAGAGTCCGAGCCCTGGGCAGGGGCGTGTATCTGCTCCAGACAGTGCTGGGACCCTGGGCTTCCTTCTCCTGGTCCTGAATTTCCCTTGAAAGATAGCTGAAGTCACAGGGAGACCTGGGGCCTGGGGCCTGCCTCTTCCTCTGCCCACGTCCTGCAGCTCTATCTAACCCCTCCTGGGAGGCAAGTCCATTTTAAGTGCTGGGGGCCATGGGCTGGGGCCTTGGGAGCCCAGGAGGTGGGACAGACAGCCCCAACCCATGAGGGTGAGTTCCCAGACGTGTGGGGACACTGCTTTTTGGGGGACTGGAGAAGGCCTCACAGGGGAGATGAAGTTTGAGCTTGGTCTTGGAGGATGTTGCTGCTGTTTGTCATGTGGCAAAGGGAGACGAGGCTGTTCTCAGGCTGGGGGAACACCAGGTGCCAAGACAAGGAAGTAAGGAAGAGCTCCTCACACCAGGGGCGGTCAGACTGGTTAGAACGGAACATTCTTGTGAGGGCAGCAGGGTAGAGGGGGCTGGAAAGCAGCTCAGGACCCAAGCCCCACCACCGAGCACAATGACCTTCCTGTCATCCTGTCTCTGGCAGTTCCCTGGGAACTATTAAATAAAACGACTTCCATTCTGCAAGGCTTTACTTTCATACACACGATCTCCTTTAAACCGTTCAGCCATCCAGTGAGGGAGAGGCTACTGCGCCCATTTTGCAGAATGGAGGTTCAGAGAGGTGAAGTGATCTGTCCAAGCCTAGTCAGCCAGGAGGGCTGCCAGCCCTCCAAACATCCTGCTGCTCAAGGACTCATCAGGAGCCACACCTTCGTCATCACACAGCCCTAATCAGGCATCTTGTCTGGTGAGAGTGGACACCCACTTGGCTGGGCTGGAGCCATAGAGGGGAGTGTTGACATAATTTGCTTCTTGTATTTCCTTGGGTTTCCCCACAGGATGGGGTCAACCAGGGTCATAAGAACTGAGGACATTTATTTGTTTTGGGGCTTTTTTTAGTTCTTTTTTTTTTTTTTTTTGCTTGTTTTTGTTTTCTGTTTTTTAGAGACAAGGTCGCACTCTGTTGCCCAGTGAGGAGTGCGATCATAGTTCACTGGAGCTTCGACTCCCTTGGCTCAAGCGATCCTCCTGCCTCAGCCTCCTGAGTAGCTGGGACTGTCGGCATGTGCCACCACGCCCAACGTATTATTATTATTTTTAAACTTTTTGTAGAGACAGGGGTCGCCTCGCTATGTTGCCCAGGTTGGTCTCCAACTCCTGTACTCAAGCCATCCGCCCGCCTCAGCCTCCCAAAGTGTTGGGACTATAGGCGTGAGCCACCTCACCGGATGGACATTGATTGATTACCTATGTGCTAGGCGCTGTTCTCAGGGTTTTACTGGGATGAATTCATTTAATACCCACAACTATGTAGTAACTATGCAACCGTTACTATCATCATCATCCTCATTTCACAGATGACAGAAACACAGAAAGTTCAAGTCACATAGCTAGTTAGTGGCACAGGCTCCTCACCCTCCCCCATTACACTCTACAGGGACGCTGTGTAAGGTCAGAGGGGCTGGGAGCGAGAGTGTCCTTCAAAGAGGAACTACTTTGGCCTTGTCTGTATTGTTTTATTCAGAGACTGCATTCATGTATTAGCTGTGTGATTACACAGTCATCAAAAAGGAGAATAAGGCCGGGCACGGTGGCTCACATCTGTAATCCCAGAACTTTGGGAATCTGAGGTGGGCAGATCACAAGGTCAGAAGTTCAAGACCAGCCTGGTCAATATGGTGAAACCCTGTCTCTACTAAAAATACAAAAATTAGTCAGGCTTGTGGCAGGCGCCTGTAATCCCAGCTACTCAGGAGGCTGAGGCAGGAGAATCACTTTGACCTGGGAGGCGGAGGTTGCAGTGAGCTGAGATCACGCCACTGCACTCCAGCCTGGGCAACAGAGCAAGACTCTGTCTCAAAAAAAAAAAAAAAAAAAAAAAAAAAAAGGAGAATAAGCTGGGCGTTGTGGCTCATGCCTGTAATCCCAATGCTTTGGGATGCCAAGGTCAGCAGATGGCTTGAGCACAGGAGTTTGAGACCAGCCTGGGCAACACAGTGAAACCCCGTCTCTACAAAAAAAAAATACGAAGATTAGCTGGGCATGGTGGTGCACACCTGTGGTCCCAGCTGCTCGGGAGGCTGAGGTGGGAGGATCACCTGAGCCCGGGAAGTTGGGGCTGCAGTGAGCCGAGATCACACAACTGCACTCCAGCCTGGGTGACAGAGCAAGACCCTGTCTCAAAATAATAATAATAATAAAAGAATAAAATTAAGCTAAAAGATTGGGACAATTGGTAAAATTTGAATATGGCCTGGAGATTAGACAAAAACCTTATATTCCTGTTATTTTGCTAATTTGGATAATGTAAGAGAATGTCCTTGTTTGTAGGAAATACACATTGAGGTATTTAGAAGTTAATGGTCATGATGTCTGCAATTTACTTTTGTGTGACTTGGAAACCAAATATGCAGAGCAAGAGAGAATGCACAAAGGATAAAGCAAATGGGGTGACATGCTAACAACTGGTGATACGGAGGAAGTGCATAAAGGAAATCTTTGTACTATTCTTGCAACTTGTTTGTATTAGGTTGGTGCAAAAGTAATTGCAGTTTTTGCAATTAAAAGTATTGCAAAAACCACATTTAATTGCAAAGACTGCAATTACTTTTGCACCAACCTATAAGTTTTATGTTACATCAAAATAAAAGGCCGGGCACGGTGGCTCACGCCTGTAATCCAGCACTTTGGGAGGCCGAGGCGGGCGGATCACAAGGTCAGGAGTTTGAGACCAGCTTGGCCAACATAGTGAAAGCCCGTCTCTACTAAAAATACAAAAATTAGCCGGGCATGGTGGCACGCGCCTGTAGTCCCAGCTACTTGGGAGGCTGAGGCGGGAGAACCATTTGAACCCGGGAGGCGGCAGTTGCAGTGAGCCAAGATTGCACCATTGCACGGGTGACAGAGTAAGACTCCGTCTCAAAAAAAAAAAAAAGTACCAAAAGAATCTCAGGCAGGATGGGTTTGATATCGGATGCTATTATTCCCTGAATCAGCTTAGAGGCCGTTTGAGAAGAAGGTGGGGTCAAGCCTGCCTGGGAACACATCTTTTCTGGCAGTGGCCTCTGGCCTCATCCCAGTCCCAGGAAAGCACCACTCCCTCATTCACTTGGTTCCCACCTTTCCTGCTTGTGGCCTCACTTTGTGCTTCTAGAGTCCTGGACTTCTTCCCTTTTCCCACTGTCTGGCTACCTCCAACGTCTCAACCAAGTTCCTCCTGACTTCCCCTGCAGCCTTTTGAACCAGGGAGGGAAGCCTGCCTGCCCTCCAGCTGCAAGGCATCAGCAGCCCGCTTCTCCAAGCCACTCAGGGCCCCTCAAGGAATACAGGCCATGCCAGAGGCTCCGGGGGTGACCCCATCCTTGGCTCAGACTGGCTGAATAGAAGGGATTTGGGTTGTGTTATTCAGAAGGTGTCATCAGCTGAGAGCCTGAAGTTCTTTTTCCCAGACTGAAGAGGGCCTGCACAGCTGGCTAGGGCCCCTTCCTGAGGAGCAGGTAGTCTGGACTGGGCATGGCCTGGGGCTCTTGGCTGCTGCTGGGCTTCCAGGAACAGGGAAAGGCACACCCTGGAAACCATGGTGCCCAACCCAGACACTTCACTGAGCAAAGCTGCCGAGTAACGTTCTTCCCGGGGTCCATACCTTCTGAGACACCCAATAATGCTTGAAGCTGCCCTCCCAGGACCTGCACGAGGCCTCTTAATTGCGGGCCTGACTCTGGGCCGAACTTTACCTGCTTGGACTCTCGGGCCTTCTGGAAAATTCCTCAACAAGCCAAAACTCGTTTTCTACAATCCCAAGAGGGTGTGGTGTTGGCCTTGGGGACTTTGTCCGCATGCCCTGTGCCGAGGTGCCGCAGCCCAGGCCCTGCCTCCTCTTAGAGTGGAGCCCATATTTCTCCAACTAGGCAGTCAGCCATCTGTACAGGCATAGGCATCAGTGGCAGTCTGGCCAGATCCTGGCTAGTCCCACGCAAGGCAGGGCAGCAGAGTGGGTAAGCACATGGACCCTGGAGCAAGCTGTCTGGATTGGGTTCCTGGTCCTGGTTCTGCCATTTACTAGCTGTGTGACCTCAGACAGGTTATTTTACCTCTCTGCCTTCTGGACTAAGAGTCAGTCTAGGGCTGGGTGTAGTGGCTCATGCCTGGGTGCTCCCAGTACTTTGGGAGGCCGAGGCGGGTGGATCATTTGAGGTCAGGAGTTTGAGATGAGCTTGACCAACATGTTGAAACCCCGTCTCTACTAAAAATGCAAAAAATTGGCCGGGCGGGTGGCTCAAGCCTGTAATCCCAGCACTTTGGGAGGCCAAGATGGGCGGATCACGAGGTCAGGAGATTGAGACCATCCTGGCTAACCTGGTGAAACCCCGTCTCTACTAAAAAAAATGCAAAAAACTAGCCGGGCGAGGTGGCGGGCACCTGTAGTCCCAGCTACTCGGGAGGCTGAGGCAGGAGAATGGCGTAAACCAGGGAGGCGGAGCTTGCAGTGAGCTAAATTCCGGCCACTGCACTCCAGCCTGGGTGACAGAGCGAGACTCCGTCTCAAAAAAAAAAAAAAAAAAAAAAAAAAAAGAAGAAGCTTGAGGAGACACCAAATTAAAAACATGCTCTCGCTTGTGGCACCCACGAATTCCTCACTCACAAAATCCCAGACTAACTGCTGACTAAGCCAAAACATCTGAAGATGGGTGGACAGATGGATGGCCACAACAATAATATTGACCAGGAACGCTCCCCAAGTGCCAGGTGGTGCTTAAAGTACTTTTACAGCCAGGCGTGGTGGCTCACGCCTGTAATCCCAGCACTTTGGGAGGCCAATGGGAGCGGATCACAAGGTCAGGAGATCGAGACCATCCTGGCTAACACTGTGAAACCCTGTCTCTATTAAAAATACAAAAAAAATTAGCTGGGCGTGGTGGTGGATGCCTGTAGTCCCAGCTACTCGGGAGGCTGAGGCAGGAGAATGGCGTGAACCTGGGAGGCAGAGCTTGCAGTGAGCCGAGATCGCACCACTGCACTCCAGCCTGGGCGATAGAGCGAGACTCAGTCTCAAAAAAAAAAAAAAAAAGCACTTTTACATATATGTATTCTTGTGAAAACTCTTTGAAACAGGTTCTATTTTTATTTCTCTTTTAAGGATGATAAAACAGACTCAAAGAGGCTAAGTCACTTGCCCAAGATCAAACGGCTAGTAAGTGACAAAGCCTGGCTTTCAAACCAAGCCGTCTGGCTTCAAAGTCCACACTCCTAACCAGCCCACCCTTCTGTCTCTGGGAACACGTTTTATTTTGTGAATACCCTTCCTGCCTCCAACTGGATTTGAAAAGACCATGATATGAATTAAGGGGCTGAGGACACCCAGTCCGGGACCTGGTGATGGGCTCTGGAGTGGAGCACTGAGACAGCGCAGGGGCTGGGGTGAGAACCACGGCAGGGCGTCTTCCTGGAGCCAGGGAGTGTGGGAGTGCCTCAGACACTCTGCAGTTACCGAGGACAGCAGGTCTAGGGGTCAGAAACTAGAGGTGGTTACCAAGGAAACTAACAGTGCAGTAAAGCTCTGTCTAGTTCTAAAAAAAAAAAAAAAAAAAAAAAAAGCAAACGATATTTTTGAAAAGTTAAGGCTGGGTGTGGTGGCTCACGGCTGTAATCCCAGAACTTTGGGAGGGCAAGGCGGGTGGATCACCTGAGGTTGGGAGTTCGAGACCAGTCTGATCAACATGGAGAAACCCCATCTGTACTAAAAATACACAATTAGCCAGGCATGGTGGCACGCGCCTGCAATCCCAGCTACTCAGGAGGCTGAGGCAGGAGAATTGCTTGAACCCGGGAGGTGGAGGTTGCAGTGAGCCAAGATCGTGCCATTGCACTCCAGCCTGGGCAGCAAGAGTAAAACTCCGTCTCAAAATAAATACGTAAATAAATAAAAATAAAAAGTCAATTTTTTTTCAAGGATGGCTTAGGACAAACCCTCCTTGAGACTCAGATGAACTTTTAGCATATTTGCTAGTGAGTAGTGGTCTTTCACATAACTGGAAAGTATTTAGCCATTACCATAGCTTATAAAATAGCTAGAGAAGCGCTTTCATCTGAAGAGGCACAGGCTAATGGGATGGTCGAAGAGGATGGCTGTGGTGCCGGCAGGGAAGGTGAGTCTGGAAGAGGGGAGATGGTATGGGGGCAGGTAGGTTCAGGGAGACCCGTTAGAGGGCAGGAGGGTGTTAGTTGAAGTGGAAGTAGCAGGGTGGCCGAGAGCAGAGAGAGGAGGCGATAAAGAGCCGAATCCACAGGATTGACTGGCCATCCCCAGGCCAGTCTGCCTCTAGCGGGGCTCCATCCATGTTCACTGTGAGGATGGCACTCACCGTGACCCATTGGCTTGCCCTCTGGCCGTCATGCCAGGTCAGAGAAACCATGCACAAAAGGAATCTGTTCACTTTCACTGAACCTCAACTTATTTAAGAAGGAACCTTCACCTTCTCACAAAAGACTACCTCCTGTCACTGCTATCACTATCCCCAAACACGAATGGTCTGCAGGACACGCTTTGGCAAACACCAGCCCAGAGAATGGAGGCTGTTCTCCTGGCCTGGCCATTAAGGCCTTCTATGATCTGGCCCCAGCCTCCAGGCCAGCCCGATTCTCCACTCTGTCTTGTGCATTCTATATTCCAGCCGAACTGGGCCGCATGCTGTTGTAGACCTGCTCCAAGCTTCCACTGCTTGGCTGGTCTGTCTGCCCGAGTCCCACCCACCATCCAGGACTCAGAGATACAGCTCAGAGCCACAAAGGCATAAAAAGTATCTTTAACTGGACTCTGTGGCTCTGCCTGAGGGCCCCAGGTGACGGGGCAGGACACAAAGGAAAGATGAGGAGACCCAGGGGAGGAAGCAGGAAGTTTCGGTACCCTATGACTGCCTTCCAAATATAGAACTAAGTTGAAGCGATTCTGCAGGGCAAGTCTCTGACTAGAAGTGTCCTTTGCCATCTGATCCCCTGCCTCCAGATTTCTTACCCTCAGAATCATTAGTCAATGATTTCCCAAACTCCACTGGGAATCAGTGAACAACTGTCGTAGAAAGGACAAGGCAGGCTCTAGTGAATTCCAATGGGAGTTCAATTGGGTACAGGAACCGTGTAGCATGGTAGTAGTAAATGGGCTTTGTTTGGTGTCAGACCCGCCTAGGTCTCAATCCCAATCCCATATCGACCAATTCATAGCTGTGTGATTTGGACAAATCACTTCACTTCTCTGAGCCTCAGTTTCCTTGTGTACAAAGTAGAGATGACACCTACTTTATATGATAATAATGAAATGGTTGTTGAGAGCATTACATGAGATTAATTTGGGTAAATAACCTGGTGAAATGCCTTGCCTTCTCTGATCACCCACTGTAAAATACACCCTGCATCCCTCTCTATCCTTTTGGCCCATTATATATACGTGTATATGTGTGTGTGTGTGTGTGTGTGTGTGTGTATATATATATATATTATTTAATTTATTTTTTTTTTTTTTTTCCCCTTGAGACAGAGTCTCACTCTGTCACCTAGGCTGGAGTGCAGTGGTGCAATCTCGGCTCGCTGCAACCTCTGCCTCCTGGGTTCAAGCGATTCTCCTGCCTCAGCCTCCCAAGTAGCTGGGACTACAGGTGCACACCACCACGCCCAGCTATTTTTTTTTTTTTTTTTTGTATTTTTAGTAGAGACGAGGTTTCACCATGTTGGCCAGGCTGGTCTCAAACTCTTGACCTCAGGTGATCCACCCATCTCGGCCTCCCAAAGTGCTGGGATTATAGGTGTGAGCCACTGTGCCTGGCCCATTTTATATTCTTTATAGCATTCATCACGACCTGCTACTTATTTGCTTATTTGTTTATTGATTGATTATTTCACTAGAATATACTTTTCACAAGAGATATAATTTGGGTTTTATAAATCACTATATCACCAGGGCCTTGAATCATTTCTGATGCATAGTAGGTGCTCATTCAACAAATACATTTTTATTTATTTAAATATTCAATAAATAGGCTGGGTGCAGGCGCTCATGCCTGTAATCCCCGCACTTTGGGAGGCCGAGGCGGGCAGATCACTTGAGGTCAGGAGTTTGAGACCAGCCTAGATGACATGGTGAAACTGTCAGAGGTATTTAAACCAGACAACTCCAACTTGAACAGGGGCTGGGTAAGATAAGGCTAAGACCTGCTGGGCTGCATTCCCAGGAGGTTAAGGCATTCTTAGTCAGAGGATAAGAGGTCAGCATAAGATACAGGTCATAAAGACGTTGCTGATACAACAGGTTGCAGTAAAGAAGCTGACTAAAATCCACCAATACTAAGATGGCGACAAGAGTGACCTCTGGTTGTCCTCACTGTTACTCTCCCACCAGTGACAGTTTACAAATGCCATGGCAATGTCAGGAAGTTCCCCTATAAGGTCTAAAATGGAGAGGCAGGAATAATCCACACCACTTGTTTAACATATCATCAAGAAATAGGGCCAGGCTCGGAGGCTCACACCTATAATCCCAGCACTTTGGGAGGCTGAAGAGGGCGGATCACCTGAGGTCAGGAGTTCAAGACCAGCCTGGCCAACATGGCGAAACCCTGTCTCTACTAAAAATACAAAAATTACCTGGGCATGGTGGTGGCTACCTGTAATCCCAGCCACTTGGGAGGTTGAGGCAAGAGAATCGCTTGAACCCAGGAGGCAGAGGTCACAGTGAGCCGAGATTGCGCCTCTGCACTCCAGTCTGGGGGACAGAGGGAGACTCCGTCTCAAAAAAAATAAAAAATTAAAATTAAAAAATAAAATAAATAAAAATAAAATGGGCAACCAGCAGCCCTTGGGGCTGCTCTGCTTATGGAGTAGCCGTTCTTTTATTCCTTTATTTTCCTAATGTGCTTTCACTCTACTCTATGGACTCACCTTGAATTCTTTCTTGCACAAGATCCAAGAACCCTCTTTTGGGGTCTGGATCGGGACCCCTTTCCGGTAACAAAACTTCATCTCTACAAAAAATACAAAAAATTAGCCAGATGTGTTGATGTGAACCTATAGTCCCAGCTACTCAGGAAGCTGAAGCGGGAGGATCACCTGAGCCTGGGAGGCAGAGGTTGCAAAGAGCCGTGATGGCACCACTGCACCCCAGCCTAGGCAACAGAGTGAGATTGCCTCAAAATAAATAAATAAATATTCAATAAATAATTCTTTATTGGAATGAGTTAGAAAATGAATAAATAGTCTCATGCATAAAAGTCTTGCACACATACAATCTGCGGTGCTGAGAGCTTGGTTCGTGGCGGCTGGCTAAGGTGTGACCTATCGCAGGGTGTGTTCTATGGAGCACTTGTCTGGGGCCTGTATTTGAAAAACAATGCCCATTAGCATAGGAAAGTTTTCAGGACATTCTGCTATAGACAGAGTCACCAAACTCATTTGGTCACTGTATTAGCTTCCTGAGGCTACCGTAACAAATCACCCCAAACTGGGTGGCTTAAAATAACAGAAATTTATTATCTCAAAGTTCTGAAGGCTGAAAGTCCAAAATCAAGGTGCCAGCAGGGCCATGTTCCCTTCAGAAGCTCTAGGGGAGAATCTATTCTTCACCTCTTGTAGCATCTGGCAGCTGCTGGCTGTCATTCCTGGGTTTGTGAGAGCATCACTCCAGGTTCTGCCTTCATCTTCATGGGGGCGCTCCCTCTTCCGGGTGTCTGCTCTCTCTTTGTCTCTCCTTTATAAGGATACACTTGTGAGGCCATTTAAGTCCCATCCAGATAATCCAGGATAGTCTCCTCATGGCCAAGTATTTAACTTCATTACATCTGTAAAGACCCTTTTCCCTAAATAAAGCAGCATTCACAGGTTTCAGGGGTTAGTACCAGACTTATCTTTGGGAGCCATTATCAGCCACTAACTACTGTCACTAACTACTGTGTTTTTCCCAGCTCCCCTGCACTCTCTACAGAATATATTCTGAGAAATGTTGACTTGAGGAAATGGGCTTTTAGAAAGAATGGGGTGGAGATGGGAATAGAGTACAGGAGGAAACAATTTCTCAGAAATTTCAAAGAATGCTACACTTGCCAGACCTCCTCAGGATGGGAGGGATGGGGCTGGATATCGACCAAGTGCTGCTGCTGATTCTTTTTGTGTGTCAAGGACTAGGACCCACAGCGCACAAAGACATGGAGAGGTAATTATGCCTGATAGAGAGCAATGAGGACGCAGTGCTTCTCGTTTAATTAGGCCGGGAAGAGTGTCTGGCTCTGGGTAGTTTTCAAGAGCTCTCTAGGTAATTGTAATGCACATCAAGAGTGGAAAGCCACTAGACAATAGTGCTGAGGCAATGAGAATTTCAAAACAGCTGTTAATGAATATTATCTTTAAGAGTAGTAACAAGTTTCATAACATTGTCATCAATAATTAACCCTCTTGACCTTCTCAATGAGATAATAATGAATGTGAAAGACCAAGAGCACTGGCTGTTCTGGGGAGAAAGTCTCAGCAAGCATGAGGGGCAGTGAAAAGCACAAGAGAAAAAGGGTGCCTGGAGCCACTGATGTTCCACAGCCTTGGCCCCTACATGGAGACTACAGGGCCAGGGGCGGCGGAGACGTAGGGGACCAGCAAGAGCTGCCAGGAGTTGCCTGGAAGAAGAAAGAGATGTTCTTCATTGTTGTTGTTTGTTAGTTTCTGTTTCTGTTTTTTTTAAAAAGGGAAGCCCCTGGTTTGAGCCCAGTGGTCAGCGGCATCTACTCCCTTCTGCCCCTGGGGGATTGGGACAACCCTGTCATGACCGCCGAGGCTGGAGGCGAGGGACTGCAGTATCTCTCCTCTGACTCCCTGCAAGAGAAGTTGACCTTTAGGATGGGCCAGTGCTTTTGGTGTCAAAGTATTAAATGTACATGTGAGGTTCAAGCTAACTGGTATGAGGCCTCACGAAGGATTTACTTCCACCCTTTTGAGGTTGGCACTTCCAAAAAGGAATGCTCCTTCCTTTCTCTACTGGGTCCTATGCAGGGCCTAGCTCCCTCAGCCTCCCAGCTCCCTGGGGAGAGAAATCAGGCAGATTCTTTTTTTTTCTCACTTTTTATTGTGAGGCCGGGGCCAGAGTCTGTGTTGCACATGTTTGTGCCTGAAATGAGGAAAGCTCAGGCACTGCCTCTCGTGGCCACATGAGTGAAGAGGCTGACTAGGAGACAGAGAATCTGGTAAGACCCAGAGCCTGGTGTGGTGGCACACGCCTGTAGTCCCAGGTACTTGAGAGGCTGAGGTGGGAGGATCGCTTGAGCCCAAGAGTTCGAGACCAGCCAGGGCAACATAGTGGGAGCCCGTCTCTATAAGAAAAAAAAAAATTAAATCAGCCAGGTGTGGTGGTGTGCGCTTGTAGTCTCAGCTACTCCAGAGGCTGAGGCAGGAGAATCACTTGAGCCCAGGAATTCGAAGCTGTAGTGAGCCATGATTATGCCACTGAACTCCAGCCTGGGTGACAGACTGAGACCCTGGCTCTTAAAAAAAAAAAAAAAAAAAAAAAGACCCAGATTTGTCAGGCCAAGCCAGACTAGGCTATGCTGTAAAACAAAAAGTACCAAACCTCAGAGCGTTAATCAAACAGAACTTTGTTTTTTATTCACATTAAATGTACAGCACAGGTTAGCGAAGGCTTGGCTCACTGTTGTCACCCAGGGACCCAGGCGCTGACAGTGGCCCCATCTTGGCACACTCGCTTCTGCTCACTGCAGCAGGGGGATGGGAATGAGATAGATTGTACACTGTGTCTTAAAGCTTCATTGGCAAAGGCAAGCCACATGTCCACATCCAATTCTAAAGAGGTTCCCTGGGATGCGCAATCTTACCACAGGCCTGGAAGGAGGACCTATTTGTAGATTCAGCAGCTGTCAACACTCATCTCTAGTCAAGACTTGGCTTTTACATGGCTTAGAGGGAAAGGGGAGACGTGGGTTTCTATGAGCCCACGAGGCCAGGGCCAGAGGCAGACCATGTGTCCTAACCCCATCCTCCACCACCCTAAGGTGTGGGAGAAAACAGGATACCAGCCATGCTCAGGGCTACCTTCAAGCCCCATAATGGAAACAGTTACACTGAAAATCATAAGAAGAAATTAAAAACCATGAATTTCCTTTTGTAGCTTGTATTCATTTCCTACTGCTGCTGTAAAAAATTATGACAAATTTAGTGGCTTCAAACAACACAAATTTATTATCTTATAGTTCTAGAAGTCAGATGTCTGAGATGTGGACTGGGTGTGGTGGCTCATGCCTGTAATGCTAGCACTTTGGGAGGCTGAGGTGGGCGGATCACCTGAGATCAGGAGTTCGAGACCAGCCTGGCCAACATGGTGAAACCCCGTCTCCACTAAAAATACAAATAAAAAATTAACCAGGTGTGGTGGCACGCACCTGTAGTTCCAGTTACTGGGAAGGCTGAGGCAGGAGAATTGCTTGTACCCAGGAGGCGGAGGTTGCAGTGAGCCAAGATCCTGCCATTGCACTCTAGCCTGGGTGACAAGAGCGAAACTGTCTCAAAAAAAAAAAAAAAAAAAAAAAAGAGCCTGAGATGCATCTCACTGGACTAAAATCAACGTGTTGGCAGGCTTGGTGTTTCTTCTAGAGGCTCTAGGGAAGAATCTATTTCCTTGCCTTTTCCAACTTCTGGATGCCTTGGCCCATGATCCCTTTCCCCATCTTAAAACCTGGTAACATCAGGCCAAGTCCTTCTCACACGGCCATCTCTCTGGTTCGTTCATTCTGCCTCCCTCCTCTACTTATAGGGCACTGAGATTACACTGGGCCTACCTGGATAATCCAAGAGAATATCCCTGTCACAAGTGTGCTGACTGGCAACCTTAATTTTATCTGCAACCTTCATTCCTCTTTGACATGTAATCTCACACACACACAGGTTCTGGGTTAGGATGTGGATGTGGATATCTTTGGTAGTTGGGGAATTATTCTGCCTACCACACAGGCCTAGGAAGAAAAGGGTCGTCATTCTAAGAGGAAAAGTGGCAAAGTCCCCTGGAAGATTTCCTGTGAATCCGTGATGCTGGGCTACACTCCCACTTATAAGTATTTTAAGCTTGGGTTTTTCTTTTTGTGGAGACCGGGTTTCACTATGTTGACTAGGCTGGTCTCGATCCTCCCACCTTGGCCTCCCAAAGCGCTGGGACTACATGCATGAGCCACTGTGCCTGGCCTAAGTATTTTAACGTTAGATTGTATGTTGACATTTTATTTTATTTTATTTTTCTTTTTTTCTCGAGACAGAGTCTCGCTCCGTCACCCAAACTGGAGTGCAGTGGTGCGATTTGGGCTCACTGCAACCTCTGCCTCCTGGCTTCAAGCGATTCTCCTGCCTCAGCCTCCCAAGTAACTGGGACTACAGGCACGTGCCACCACACCTGGCTACTTTTTTTTTTGTATTTTTAGTAGAAAATCAGTTTATCCCTTTAGGTGCCATAGGCTGAAGCCTGTATCTTCCCTCCTTGTGTTTCCCGCTTTTTCCCCACACTTTATCAAAATGAAGCCTATGTGCTTTATTGCCTCAGGAGAGGTATACAGCCTGAGTAGAAGGAAAAGAGGGAGGAGAGAGAGAGCTGTGGGTCCCTGGGCCCTGCTTCCTAGTAACACTATTAGGAGGTGGTAATTCCCCAAAGAGGAGTGGTCCCCTGGTGTGTGCAGAGAGATGCACCAGAAACTGCAGGCCTCCCAGCTGCCTGGTGGATTTCCTCAGCCACAAAAGCAGCAATGAACAGGGCAGAATGAATGGCTTAGCAGAAACTTACAGACAACAAGACCCTCTACCCCTCTGCTCCTAGATGTCTGATACTGTGAAAGTCCCCAGACCTCTTCTTGACATCAGGGAAGCAGGAACTGTGAAGATGACTCAGGGTGAATTTCCCAGACTCTGCCAAGATGGAGTGCAGAATTGAAATTAGATTGATATAGAAAAACATAAAGAGAGGCCATGTTTCTTGTATACCTAGATTTATAGTCTGGGATGACTAACAATAAAGAAAGATACACCTTTCAATGTACTGAGGAGCCTGGGCATAGTAGAAGAGAAAGCAGGGACGAGCCATGTGTGCTACACGGGGAATCACAAGTTTAACATGAAGCTTTTGATTTTCTTTATCATCAGAGAATATGATTCTCCTTCACAGGGCAGTTGATATGCAATAGCATTATGGGAAGACTGAGAGAGAATGAAAAATAGCTGGGATGCTCTAAAGAACATTTCCTATGTAAATTGGTGCAGCATTTTTGGAGAGCATTTGGGTAGTATTTAGGCAACAGATGCATCTGCGATGATTCAGCAGCCCTACCAGCACAAGTGCTCAGAAACCTATGTTCTTAAATAGGTTCCCTCCTCTCTGCCCTTCCTCCCGAGGCTCAAGCTGGCATCTCTCAACTGGCCCACCGCGACAGCCCCTCTTACCTGATTCCTCTGTGCCCAGTCTGCTTTGATATGGAAAGATTGCTCAGAATACAAATCTAATCATATCATTTCCCTGTTCAAAACTCAACAGTGCTCTTCCCCATGGCCCTGTGTATATAGGTCGATGCCCTGAGCCTGACACACAAGGCCCCAGTGGCCTGGCTCTTTAACAAGAGTCCCACTTACTAAGCATACTGTCAAGTTTGTTCACCAAATGGGTCAACAGGCTCCTCTCCATGCCTCTGTGCATGTTGTTCCCATGTGCTCTGTCCTAACTCAGTTGCCTTATCCATTGGGAATCTCTTCCTTTCAGAAGTTGGCCTCAAACATCCAATGCAGTAGTGACTGCTTCTTTTTGGGCTCCCACAGGACAGTGTGCACCAGCATAGAATAGAAATTTGGATATTGGATTTTAATTTTTTTTTTTTTGAGACACGGTCTTGCTCTGTCGCCTAAGTTGGAGTGCAATGGCACCATCTTGGCTCATTGCAACCTCTGTCTTCCAGGCTCCTGCGATCCTCCTACCTCAGCCTTCTGGATTGTAAATTTTTAAAAAATTCTTTCTCTTCCACTTAAAGAATGCTTTGAAGGTACAGGCTATGCCTGGTAGCTCTATATTCCCACCATCTTGTAAGATTCTCAATGATTCTCTCCAAGGACCTGGTTTCAGGCCCTGGGGCTCTGCTCCTCATTCTCCCAGATCACCTCCTTCTGGTCTCAGTTACATCAAGCTGAAGGGACTGGAGTTAGAGATGACTTCAACACCAGAGGGGTGGCACAGGCAGTAAGTCCTGCTTTCACTCAGATGGATCAACCAAAGAACACGATATCTGGACTGCATGCCTGTATCTGTCACTTCCTGTGTGATCATGGACAGATCACAGTCTTTAAGGCTGTTTGTTCCTCAGTAAAATGAGCAAAATAATAATAGCTACCCTCAGAGACTGTTGTGCAGATACTGCGAGACGAAGTGAAAGTGCTGCACACTGATAACCTCCAAAGAACGAAGTTAGTTAAATGTGGCCCAGAAAAAGAGATGAAAAAAATTAAGTTCCTAAGTTAGGAACTTGTTCATACAGATTAAATCCTCCCTATTCCTTTCCCAGTCTTTAAACTAACTTCAAGCTTAATTCTGCCTTGACCTGCCTTCGTCAGCAGGACATTGTCCTCCCCTCTCCATGTCATCTTTTTTTACCCCCTTCCCAGATCTTATCTTCAGTGAGAGCAAAGCACCATCTTCCTTTCATGACACGATCAACTCGACCTGAGAGTTACAGATCTGGTCAAAGCTCACCTCCTCCATTTCCCAGCTGCGTGACTTTGGACTGGTTACTTAACTTCTCAGTACCTCAGTTTTTTTCATCTCTATGGCCTACATATATGATGAGGATTAAATGAGACCCTGTGACTATTCCTTTCAATTTCAGTCATCTCCATCTTGACTCTCATTCAGCCTCCCACACATTTAATCACACTTAGGATGCCTTCTTCTTCAGTCAATCATTGTTTCGTTTTCAAGATTTTAAACTTGGAAATCCTCTTATTTGAGTATAACCTCTGGTTCTTCTTCTTCTTTTTCTTTGAGACAGAGTTTTATGCTTGTTGCCCAGACTGGAGTGCAATGGTATGATCTTGACTCACTGCAACCTCTGCCTCCCAGGTTCAAGCAATTCTCGTGCCTCAGCCTTCCGAGTAGCTGGGATTTCGAGCATGCACTACCATGCCAGACTAATTTTTTGTATTTTTAGTAGAAATAGGGTTTCGCCATGTTGGCCAGGCTGGTCTCAAACTCCCAACCTCAGGTGATCTGCCTGCCTTGGCTCCCAAAGTGCTGGGATTACTGGCATGAGCCACCTCGCCCGGCCAACCTCTGGTTCTTTCAATTCTCTTCCTTCCACCAAACTCACTCTGTCTCTAGCTTGGGTTCCAGCCCCTTGAACCATTCTCATTCTCCCAGACCATCTTTTTCTGGTCTGTCACCTCTCTGCCAAGACAGAACTTCGTGGCCAGACGTTTCACTGTACGCTCACTGTTACTTTGCATTTCCACACTCCCTGTCTCTGGGTGGTTTCCAGGCCCAGGTAACCCCTGCTTACTGTTTTAACTTCCAAATGTCCAAGTTTGCAGGAGAAAAAGTCCTTCCCTCTTATGCTATGGGGCCACTCCCATTACCAGAAAGCCTCTCTGCCTCTCCTTGGTCTCCTCCTATCATGGCTGAGGAAGAATCAATCCCTTCCTTAACGACAGTGTCCTCTGACTCTCACCCCAGAGCGCTACCTCCAGGCTTTGTTCCAACCATGATCTTACATTTCATTTGCCTCTTCAGTTGTTCTTTCTACATCTCCTTTCCTTCTGCTTATAATACACTCAGATCTCCTCCATTCTATAGATACCTTCTCAGCTCCACGCCAGATACCACCCTATGCTGACCTATCCCTTCATTAAACTCTCTTTTTTTTTTTTTTTCAAGACAGAGTCTCATTCCGTCGCCCAGGCTGGAGTACAGTGGCACGATCTTGGATCATTGCAACCTCTGCCTCCCGGGTTCAAGTGATTCTCCTGCCTCAGCCTCCCGTGTAGCTGGGATTACAGGAGCACGCCACCATGCCCAGCTATTTTTTGTCTTTTTAGTAGAGATGGAATTTCACCATGTTGGGCAGGCTGGTCTTGAACTCCTGACCTCATGATCCGCCCACCTCGGCCTCCCAAAGTGCTGGGATTACAGGCATGAGCCACCGTGCCGGCCTATTAAACTCTTTCAAAGGATAATCTACACATGCTCCTCAACCTGCTGATCGACTATTCACTTGTTAATCCCTTGCAATCTGACTTCTACTCCCACCACTCTACTTGATCACCAACCTAACGACCACTAACATGACGACCTCTCGCCTCCCAAATTCAGGCGGCAGTCTTCATCCTCTGTCTAGCACTTGGCACCCTGGCCCACCTGTCTTTTTTGAAACACTCTCCTTCCTTGATATCCACTGCTGCTTTATTGTGGTTTTACCTCTGTCTATTCTCTTCCTCAAGCATGATGCTCCTCTCTCGACACCACTCGCTTGGTGAGCACCTCTACCCTCATGGTTTTGATGGGGCCTTGGCAGACTTTTCCTAAATGTCAGAGAGTAAATCTCTTTGACTTTGTGTGCCGAGAGGCAAAATCAAAGCAATTCTGTAGGTCTTTATATAAACATTTAAAATGTAAAAACTGGCTGGGTGCAGTGGCTCATGCCTGTAATCCCAGCACTTTGGGAGGCTGAGGTAGGCGGATCACTTGAGGCCAGGAGCTCGAGACCAGATTAGCCAACATGGCGAAACCCTGTCTCTACTAAAAATACACAAAATTAGCTGGGTTTGGTGGTGTGTGCCTGTAGTCTCAGCTGCTTGGGAGGCTGAGAGGCACAAGAATCACTTGAACCTGGGAGGTAGAGGTTGCAGTGAGCTGAGGTGGCACCACTGCATTCCAGCCTGGGTGACAGAGTGAGACTCTGACTCAAGCAAAACAAAATTTTATATATGTATTTATATATATAGACTCAACTGTGAGTCTCACTATGTTGCCCAGGCTGGAGTGCAGTGGCGAGATCTCGGCTCTCTGCAACCTCTGTGACATTTGTTATAATGTCTCTCTCTTCTCTTCTCTTCTTTCTTTCTTTCTTTCTTTTTTTTTTTTTTTTGAGACAAAGTCTCTGCCACCCAGGCTGGAGTGCAGTGGCATGATCTTGGCTCATTGCAGCCTCTGCCTCCCGGGTTCAAGCGATTCTCTCTCCTCAGCCTCCTGAGTAGCTGGGATTACAAGCACCCACCACCATGTCCAGCTAATCTTTGTATTTTTAGTAGAGATGGGTTTTCACCATGTTGGCCAGGCTGATCTCGAACTCCTGGTCTCACGATCCGCCCGCCTCGGCCTCTCAAAGTGCTGAAATTGCAGGTGTGAGCCACTGCTCCCAGCCTTCCTCTTTCATTTCTGATTTTAGTTGGAGTCTTTCCTCTTTTTTTTTTTTTCTTAATCTAGCTAAGCATTTGTCAATTTTGTGGATCTTTTCAAAAAACAAAATCAGTTTTATTTTTTTTTATTTTTTATTTTTTTTTTGAGACGGAGTCTCGCTCTGTCACCCAGGCTGGAGTGCAGTGGCTGGATCTCAGTTCACTGCAAGCTCCGCCTCCTGGGTTTACGCCATTCTCCTGCCTCAGCCTCCCGAGTAGCTGGGACTACAGGCGCCCGCCACCTCGCCCGGCTAGTTTTTTGTATTTTTTTAGTAGAGACGGGGTTTCACCGTGTTAGCCAGGATGGTCTCGATCTCCTGACCCCGTGATCCGCCCGTCTCGGCCTCCCAAAGTGCTGGGATTACAGGCTTGAGCCACCGTGCCAGGCCTTATTGTTTTTTTCTACTATTTTTCTATTTAATTTATCTCTGCTCTAATCTTTATTATTTCCTTCCTTTTGATAGCTTTAGGTTTAGTTTGTTCTCCTTTTTCTAGCTTTATGAGGTGTAAAGTTAGGCTGTTTCTTTGAGATCTTTCTTTAATGTACGACGCATTTACAGCTATAAACTTTTTTGTTGGTACTGCTTTCGCTGCATCCCATAAGTTTTGGTATGTCGTGTTTTTATTTTCATTTGCCTCAAGGTATCTTCTAATTTCCCTTGTGACTTCTTTTTTAAAAATTTTCAATAGCTTTAGGGGTACAAGTGGTTTTTGGTAACATGAATGAATTATATAGTGGTGAAATCTGAGAGTTTAGTGCACCCATTACCTGAGTAGTGTACATAGTACCCAATATGCATATTTTTATCCCTCGCCCCTCCCACCAGCCCCCTTTCTGAGTCTCCAATGTCCCTTATAGCAGTCTGTACGCTTTTGTGTACCTATAGCTTAGCTTTCACTTAATGGCCTCCAGCTCCATCCAAGTTACTGCAAAAGACATTATTTTGTTCGTTTTTTATGGCTGAATATTCCATGGTGTATGCCACATTTTCTTTATCCACTCGTTGGTTGATGGGCACTTAGGTTGGTTCCACATCCTTCCAATTGTGAATTGTGCTGTGATAAACATATGTGTGCAGGTGTCTTTTTTTTTTTTTTTGTATAATTACTTCTTTTCCTCTGGGTAGATACCCAGTAGTGGGATTGCTGGATTGAACGGTAGATTCTTTTAGTTCTTTGAGAAATCTCCATACTGTTTTCCATAGAAATTGTACTAATTTACATTCCTACCAGCAACGTATAACTGTTCCCTTTTCACCACATCCATGCCAACATCTATGGGATTACAGGCGTGCTCCACCATGCCCGGCTTACAAGCCATCCAGAAACAGGCGGTGGGTTTGATTTGGCCTCTGGGTTGTAATTTGTTGATCCTTTGTATTTTGGTTTTTTAATAATGGCAATTCTGGGCCAGGTGTGGTGGCTCCCGCCTGTAATCCTAGCGCTCTGGGAGGCTGAGGCAGGTGGATCACCTGAGGTCAGGAATTCGAGACCAGTGTGGCCAACATGGTGAAACCCCGTCTCCACTAAAAATACAAAAATTAGCCGGGCATGGTGGCAGGCACCTGTAATTCCAGCTACTTGGGAGGCTGAGACAGGAGAATCACTTGAACCCGGGAGGTGGAGGTTTCAGTGAGCTGAGATCGTGCCACTGCACTCCAGCCTGAGTGACAAGAGTGAAGCTCCATCTCAAAAAAAAAAAAAAAAAAAGAGAAGAGAAAAGAAAAGAAAAAAGGCAATTCTGGCTGGAGTTAGGTAGTATCTCATTGTGGTTTTAATTTGCATTTCCCTGATGATTAGTGATGTTGAACATTTTTTCATATGTTTATTGGTTATTTGTATATCTTTGTTTGAGAAACATCTATTCATGTCATTTGCCCACTTTTTGACAGGATTATTTGTTTTTTTATTTTTTTTCGTGCTGATTTATTTGAGTTCCTTGCAGATTTCTGGATATTAGTCCTTTGTTGGGTGTATAGTTTGCAAATATTGTCTCCCATTCTGAGGGTTATCTGTTTACTCTGACGATTTGTTTTGCTGTAGCACAAGTTTTTAGTTTAATTAGGTCTCATTTATTTATTTTTGCTTTTGTTGCATTTGCTTTTGAGGTTTTAGTCATAAATTCTTTGCCGAGGCCTATGTCCAGAAGAGTTTTTCCTAGGTTTTCTTCTAGAATTTTTTTTCTTTTTTGAGATGGAGTTTCGCTCTTGTTGCCCAGGCTAGAGTGCAATGGCACGCTCTCCAGCTCACTGCAACCTCTGCCTCCTGGGTTCAAGCCATTCTCCTGCCTCAACCTCTCGAGTAGCTGGGATTACAGGCATGTGCCACCACACCCGGCTAATTTTGTATTTTCGGTAGAGATGGGGTTTCTCCATGTTGGCCAGGGTGGTCTCGAACCCCCAACCTCAGGTGATCCACCCACCTCAGCCTCCCAAAGTGCTGGGATTACAGGCGTGAGCCACCAGGCCCGGCGGTTTTCTTCTGGAATTCTTATGGTGTCAGGTCTTAGCTTTATGTCTTTAATTCATCTCGAGTTAACTTTTGTATGTGGTGACAAATAGGGGTCCAGTTTCATTCTTGTACATGTGGCTATCCAGTTTTCCCAGCACCATTTATTGAACAGGGTATCCTTTCCCCAGTTTATGTTCTTGTATGCTTTGTTGAAAATCCACTGGTTGTATGTAAATATTTGGCTTTATTTCTGGGTTCTCTATTTTGTTCCATTGGTCTATGTATCTAGTTGTATACCTGTACCATGCCGTTTTGGCTACTATAGCCTTGTAATATAATTTGAAGTCAGGTAATGTGATGCCTCCAGATTTACTATTTTTGCTTAGGATTGCTTTGTCTATTCAGGCTCTTTTTTGGCTCCAGATGAATGTTAGGATTTTCTTTTCTTTTGTTTTTCTTTTTCTTTCTTTCTTTTTTTTTTTTGAGACAGTCTCACTCTGTTACCCAGGCTGGGATGCAGTGGTATGCCCATGGTTCACTGCAGCCTCAACCTTCCGGGCTCAAGTGAGCTTCCCACCTCAGCTTCCTGAGTAGCTGGGACACCAGGCACATGCCACCATGCCCAGCTAATTTTTAAATTTTTTTTTGTAGTGATGGGGTCTTGTTTTGTTGCCCAGGTTGGCCTTGAACTCTTGGGCTCAAGGGAGTCTCCTGCCTCAGCCTCCCAAAATGCTGGGATTATAGGCATGAGCTACTGCACCTGGCCTCTTTTTCTAATTCTCTGAAAAATGATTTTGGTATTTTGATAGGAGTTGCATTGAATTTGTAGATTGCTTTGGACAGTATGGTCACTTTCACAATATCAATTTTTTTTTTTTTTTTGAGACAGAGTCTCACTCTGTAGCCCAGGCTAGAGTGCAATGGTGTGATCCTGGCTCACTGCAACCTCTGCCTCCTGGGCTTAAGCGATCCTCCCACCTCAGTCTCCCGAATAGCTGGGATCACAGGCACATGCGACCATGATCAGTTAATTTTTGTATTTTTTGTAGAGACAGGGTTTCACCATGTTGCCTAGGCTTGTCTCGAACTCCTGGGCTCAAGAAATCCACCTGCCTTGGCCTCCCAAAGTGCTGGGATTATAGGTGTGAACCACTGCACCCAGCCTTGATTCTTCCAATCCATGAGCGTGGGATGTATTTCCATTTGTTTTTGTCATCTTTGATTTCTTTCAGCAGTGTTTTGTAGTTCTTCTTCTAGAGATCTTTCACCTCCTTCTCAAAGGAAATGAAATCACAATACTGCCATGTCCATTGCAGCATTATTCACAATAGCCAAGATATAGAAACAACCTAAGTTGATTTTCTTTATCCATTTTCACCTACACACACACACACACACACACACACACACACACACACAGGAATATTATTCAGCCTTAAAAAAGGAGATCCCGCCATTTGCCACATCATGGATAAACCTGGAGTACATTATACTAGGTGAAGTAAGCCAGACACAGAAATAAAAATATTGCATGAACTCACTTACATGTAGAATCTTAAAAAAGGTCAAATACATATAGAGAGAATACAACAGTGGTTACCAGGGGGAGGGTTGGGGGAAGGGGAGGAAATGGGGAAATGTAGGAGAAAGATTTTAAAGTAGCAGTTACGTAGGATGAACAAGTCTAGAGACCTAAGGTACAACATGAGGACTAGAGTTAATAAAATTGTATATATTAAGGATTTTTATTAAATAAGTAGATTTTTAGCTGCTCCTGTCACAAAAAAGTAATTGTGTGAAGTGATAATGTTAATTTGCTTCACTATAATAACCATCTTATTATCTATATGTATCCCACAACATCATGTTGTAAACCTCAAATATATACAACAAAACTTATTTAAAAATATTCTATCTGAAGAAGGTGGGATTCACAATAGTGGTGAGTTAGCATATTTCATTGATTCTAAGATATACTTTTTAAAAAAAGTTTCATGTCTCTGAAATCAGAATGCTTCTGACAGTCAGTGATGACAGTTGACCATTTGATAATTTTGTGATCCGGTTGTCATTGCCTGTGCATGAAATCCCCTTAAAAGATCAAGAAAGCATCTTCATTGAAAGGGTGCAGATGGGGTCTCAGCAGCTTGGAAGGAAATCTTGGAACCAACAGTGAAACAGTCTTTCAATAAATGATGTACCACCAAACGATAGCATAGGGTGCAGATCCAGCAACACAGACAACGCTAATGCAAAAAAGGATTCAGAAGAGTTCTATGCTAAATATAAAGAACTTCTAGAAATAAATTCACTGATTTATTTTGCTTATGTGGACTAACACATTTTAAAAATGCATGCGCAGAAGAGATAAACAGTTCAGTAAATATAAATGAGATATTTCAATAAAAACAAAACAAAAATTCCAAATTATAAGAAAAAATAATCTAACTATTGACCCAGTTACACTACTCTAGGGAATTTAATCTCAAGAAATTGTTTAAAAGAAGAAAAATTCTCTATGTACAAAGAAATTTGATCACAGCAATATAATTTATAAAAGCAAAAAACCTGGTAACAACTTCAGTATTCAACAATGATAAGAGCTACTAATATTTGTTGAAACTTTAATATATTCCTGGTCCTCTATATACAGTATGTCATTTGATAATCATCATGGCTACATGAGATAGATAGTGATAGAGTTTGGCTCTATGTTCCCTCCCAAATCTCATCTTGAATTACAATCCCCATAATCCCCATAAGCCAAGGGCAAAGCCTGGTGGGAGGTGATTGGATCATGGGGGCGGTTTCCCCCATGCTGTTCTCATGGTAGTGAGTGAGTTCCCATGAGATCTGATGGTTTTATGTGTCTGACAGTTCCTCCTTCACACACTTGCTCCACCTGCCGCCATGTAAAACATGCCTGTTCCCCTTTCACCATAATTGTGAGTTTCCTGAGGCTTCCCCAGCCGTGCAGAACTGTGAGTCAGCTAAGCATCTTTTCTTTATAAATTATCCAGTCTTGCAGTTCTTTATAGCCATGTTAGAATGGACTAATACAGATACTAATCTTATCCCCATTTTATTTTTAGTTTTTTGAGATGAAGTCTCGCTCTGTTGCCCAGGCTGGAGTGCAGTGGCATGATCTCAGCTCACTGCAACCTCTGCCTCCTGAGTTCAAGTGATTCTCGTGCCTCAGCCTCCCGAGTAGCTGGGATTACAGACGTGTGCCACCACACCTGGCTAATTTTTATATTTTCAGTAGAGACAGGGTTCTACCATGTTGGCCAGGCTGGTCTCGAACATCTGACCTCAGGTGATCCTGTCGCCTCAGCCTCCCAAAGTGCTGGGATAACAGGCGTGAACCACTGCACCCAGCCCTTATCCCCATTTTATATACAAGGCACAGATACATTATAACTTGCTCAAGGTCACAGAGGTAATAAGTAGGTGGTAGAATCAGGACTTAAACTGATATGGGTTTATATAGATCCAGACTTGTGCTATGCAACTGATAGAAAACACAGTATGTTGCAATAATAAATATGCTGCCCAATTCTGAGCAGAAAAAAGGGAGAATATATTTGTATATATGCTATAATCACAATTATGTAAAATACGTGTATGAAAGGTTCAAAACTTAAGAAGTCTACAAAATATCTAGAGACACATTGCTGCAGAACATGAATGCCCAAGCTTGGTATCTGGGGATGAGTGGATCTAGTGACTGAACCTTTTCTGGGTTGTGGGACTGGTATTAGTCAGCTCAGGCTGCCATAATAAAATGCCACAGGCTGGGTGGCTCAAACGAAGGAAATCTTTCTCAAATTCTGGAGGCTGGAAGTCCAAGATCAAGGTGCCAGCAATTAAGTTCCTGGTAACAGTCTTCTTTCTGGCTTGCAGACAGTCACCTTCTCACTATGTCCTTAAAGGGGTGGTGGAGAGAGAGACAGAAAGAGAGAGAGAGAGAGAGAGAGAGAGAGACAGAGAGAGAGAGACAGAGAGAGCACTCTGGTGTCTCTTCTTCTTCTAAGGGCACCAGTCCTATTGGATTAGGCCTCACCCTCATTTAACCCTAGTTACCTCCCTAAGGGCCCTGTCTCCAAATACAGTCGCATCAGAGGTTAATATTTAGACATATGAATTTTGGGGAAACACAGTTCTGCCCATAATAGGAACTCTTTGAGAATGAGATGACAGCTCTATACACTCTCCCTAGGAGACTGCAAGCACCACTTCCCACAACTCTGCACACAATTTCAGAAAGTTCATGGACCTCAGGTTGAGAAGCACTGTTCCAGGCCACCTTTCTGTTTTCACAGATGGAGAAATGGAGGTTCTGTAAGGGGAAGTGCTTTTCAGCAGGTTAGGAGAGAGCCTTTTGATTCCTCGTCTAGCGCTTGTCCTACCTTACTCTACCATCTGTTGTGCCCGTACAGAACTGTACAATACCAAGAGACAACCATCCTGGGTGACCCCAGGTCCTGTGGATGGAGTAAAGGCAACAGCTGCTTCTTCACCCAAGATACTCTCATGGGCTAATCTGGCTCTAGTTGTAACTGACAGCAAATGGGATAGATTGTAGCGCTTAGAACTAGTCAAGAGGTTGGGAAGAAGCTGCACCAACTTCGATATCAATCCACATGAGGCCTGCGTATGAGGAGATAGAGTGGCTTCTGCCCTGCTGAAGGACAAAATGGAGACTGAGGAGGTGCAGCCTTGAACTATCTGGTGGCCTCAACATGGCACTGCCCCTCCAGCTCTTAGATTCCTCACTCGCATACTGACCATGAGTTGGCCTGTTAAATTTCTCCAAGAGTTCTTCTAGTTCCAATATTCTGTACTTCTATGATCTTAGAGCAAGAACTATGGAGAAAAAAAATCAGTTGAGGTGTTTGGGTCCTAGAATTATTTGCAAAATAATTTTCCCCTCAAATTTCTTCTAATGGTATGATAGAATTAGCAATAAAGAAAATGTAGTTTAAAGGGATGAAAAAGACTGGGTGTGCTGCCTCACAGCTGGAATTCCAGCACTTTGGAAGGCTGAGGCAGGAGGATGGCTTGAGCCCAGGAGTTCGAGACTGGAGTGAGCTATGAGCATGCCACTGCACTCCAGCCTGGGTGAGACGGTGGGACCCTGTCTCAAAAAAAAAAAAAAAAAAAAAAAAAAAATGTAGTTGGAAAAGATGAAAAATCCCTAATGAGAATCTGAGAAGACTCTTTACTTAAGTAGTAAAGTAAAGTTTCAACATAAGTGGTTCCTTGATTTCTGCTTCTCACTCAACCTTAAGTAAGTCCTTACAGTTGCTGGACTTGTAAATAATGGAATCAGGGAATGGAGTGGTACTTATCATGGAAATTGCTATTTATCTCTAGGCAGAGGGGTGGCTCCCAGATAACCAGTAATAGTTTTTTCATTTTTTTTTTTTTTTTTGGAGACAGGGTCTCACTTTGTCATCCAGTCTGGAGTGCAGTGGTGAGTGGTGATCTTGGCTCACTGCCAGGCTCTACCTTCCAGGCTCAAGCGATCCTTCCATCTCAGCCCCACAAGTGGCTGGGACTACAGGCATGTGCCACCACACCTGTCTAATTTTTTGTATTTTTCCTAGAGACAGGGTTTTACCATGTTGAACAGGCTGGTCTTGAACTCCTGAGCTCAAGAGATCTGCCCCCCTTGGCCTCCCAGACAGGCATGAGCCACTGAGCCTGGCTCCAGGGAATAATTTTTATTTCATTTCATGAATTGATGAAATAAATAATCACAGCATTCTTCCTACTTGACCCTATTGATGCCATAAACCAGTATGGAGCCTTCACTCAAGCCACCCTGGGGGAGTACAAGGCTAGAAACAAAAGCCGGGGAAACTCATCCTGGGATGGAGGTTGACTTTTTAGGAAAGTGCCTCTGGCTTTATTCACAACAAACAATAAGGCCCCAAAGGGCTGTGCACTCCAGCCTGCTATCTCTCTGTCTGTCAGGGCCCTGTGCTTTGTCTAGCACATCAGTGGTCTTAGTTGGGCCTGAGGAGAAGAAACAGGAAGAAAAGAGTTGCTGGGGAAAGCAGCTGGCAAGGTTGGCGTTAAGATGGAAGTGCCAAACAGGCAAAGGAGCCCATCAGAAGGATTGCCAACGCTGCTTCCACTTTAATTTGGCACAAATGGCCCTTTAAATCCCAGCAGCTAACAGAGAAGAGGAGAAGCTCAAAAGGCATGAAATCACTAGCTGCCTCCACTTGCATCCCAACAAACGGCTTAAAACGGCACTGCCCTCACCTGGACAAATTAATGTATTACATTGAAGGCACATGTGTTTAGATTTTGTTTTTTTGGTCTTTTGCTCCAGTTCGTGGTCCTCCACCTCTGAGAATAGGTGGATGGGGAGGTGACAAATCTCCCCTGAGAAATTGTACCAAGTGCATGAGATTCCAGCACAAAGTCACAAATTGTGAATGAAAACTTGCCACCCAAATATAAAATATTTACCAAAACATCGAAATTAATATCACAATTATGTAAGCATCATTCCTATGATGTTTAGTGAAATCTATGAGAATTTGAAAATAAAACTATTATTATCAATAAATGGATATTGCTACTCTCAAAGAGATCTGCTATAAATAGAGAAAATAATTTGGTTATCCTTCTGGTTATAAAATACTTAACTGTTTAATGCAATGTTACTTCTCTTAGCACTATTTTTTCTCCGCTTATGGTGGTAGGCAACGCACAGAAAGAAAACATCACAATCTATGTGCATAGTTTAATAAATAATTATCAAGTGCACCCGTTTGGGAACTCCACTAGGCAGTCGCCCAGTAGTGACTCTGTGTGGTGGCTCTGACCCTACATTTCCCTTCTGTGCTGCCCTAGCAAAGGTTCTCCGCAAGGACTCCCCTCTGCAGCAAACTTTTGTCTGAGCATCCAGGTATTTCCATACATCTTCTGAAATCTAGGCGGAGGTTCCCAAACCTCAATTCTTGACTTCTGTGCAATCACAGGCTCAATACCTCAGGGAAGCTGCCAAGGCTTGGGGCTTCTACCTTCTGAAGCCACAACCCGAGCTCTACATAGGCCCCTTTCAGCCATGGCTGGAGGGCTGGGCACCAGGTTCCTAGGCTGCACACTGCATGGGGACCCTGGGCCCAGCCCACAAAACCACTTTTTCCTCCTGGGCCTCTGGGCCTGTGATGGGAGAGGCTGCCTTGAAGTTCTCTGACATGGCCTGGAGACATTTTCCCCAGGGTCTTGGGGATCAACATTAGTCTCCTTGCTCTTTATGCAAATTTCTGCAGCTGGCTTGAATTTCTCCTAAAAAAAAATGGGTTTTTCTTTTCTACCTTATTGTCAGACTGCAAAGCTTCTGAACTTTTATGCTGTTTCCCTTTTATTTATTTATTTATTATTCTTTATTTATTTATTTATATTATACTTTAAGTTCTAGGGTACATGTGCACAACATGCAAGTTTGTCACATATGTATACATGTGCCATGTTGGTGTGCTGCATCCATTAACTTGTCATTTACATTAGGTCTATCTCCTAATGCTATCCCTCCCTCCTCCCCCTACCCCATGACAGGCCCTGGTGTGTGATGTTCTCCACCCTGTGTCCAAGTGTTCTCATTGTTCGATTCCCACCTATGAGTGAGAACATGTGGTGTTTGGTTTTCTGTCCTTGTGATAGTTTGCTCAGAATGATGGTTTCCAGCTTCATCCATGTCCCTACAAAGGACATGAACTCATCCTTTTTTATGGCTGCATAGTATTCCATGGTGTATATGTGCCACATTTTCTTAATCCAGTCTATCATTGATGGACATTTGGGTTGGTTCCAAGTATTTGCTATTGTGAATAGTGCCACAATAAACATACGTGTGCATGTGTCTTTATAGCAGCATGATTTATAATCCTTTGGGTATATACCCAGTAATGGGATGGCTGGGTCAAATGGTATTTCTAGTTCTAGATCCTTGAGGAATCGCCACACTGTCTTCCACAATGATTGAACTAGTTTACATTCCCACCAACAGTGTAAAAGTGTTCTTATTTCTCCATATCCTCTCCAACACCTGTTGTTTCCTGGCTTTTTAATGATTGCCATTCTAACTGGTGTGAGATGGTATCGCATTGTGGTTTTGATTTGCATTTCTCTGATGGCTAGTGATGATGAGCATTTTTTCATGTGTCTGTTGGCTGCATAAATGTCTTCTTTTGAGCAGTGTCCGTTCATATCCTTTGCCCACTTTTTGATGGGGTTGTTTGATTTTTTCTTGTAAATTTGTTTGAGTTCTTTGTAGGTTCTGGATATTAGCCCTTTGTCAGATGGGTAGATTGTAAAAATTTTTTCCCATTCTGTAGGTTGCCTGTTCACTCTGATGGTAGTTTCTTTTGCTGCGCAGAAGCTCTTTTGTTTTATTAGATCCCATTTGTCAATTTTGGCTTTTGTTGCCATTGCTTTTGGTGTTTTAGTCATGAAGTCCTTGCCCATGCCTATGTCCTGAATGGTATTGCCTATATTTTCTTCTAGGGTTTTTATAGTTTTAGGTCTAACATTTAAGTCTTTAATCCATCTTGAATTAATTTTTGTATAAGGTGTAAGGAAGGGATCCAGTTTCAGCTTTCTACGTATGGCTAGCCAGTTTTCCCAGCACCATTTATTAAATAGGGAATCCTTTCCCCATTTCTTGTTTTTGTCAGGTTTGTCAAAGACCAGATGGTTGTAGATGTGTGGTGTTATTTCTGAGGGCTCTGTTCTGTTCCATTGGTCTATATCTCTATTTTGGTACCAGTACCTTGCTGTTTTGGTTACTGTAGCCTTGTAGTATAGTTTGAAGTCAGGTAGCATGATGCCTCCAGCTTTGTTCTTTTGGCTTAGGATTGTCTTGGCAATGCAGGCTCTGTTTTGGTTCCATATGAACTTTAAAGTAGTTTTTTCCAATTCTGTGAAGAAAGTCATTGGTAGCTTGATGGGGATGGCATTGAATCTATAAATTACCTTGGGCAGTATGGCCATTTTCACTATATTGATTCTTCCTATCCATGAGCATGGAATGTTCTTCCATTTGTTTGCATCCTCTTTCATTTTGTTGAGCAGTGGTTTGTAGTTCTCCTTGAAGAGGTCCTTCTCCTTGTAAGTTGGATTCCTAGGTATTTTATTCTCTTTCAAAAAAATTGTGAATGGGAGTTCACTCGTGATTTGGCTCTCTGTTTGTCTGTTATTGGTGTATAAGAATGCTTGTGATTTTTGCACATTGATTTTGTATCCTGAGACTTTGCTGAAGTTGCTTATCAGCTTATGGAGATTTTGGACTGAGACGATGGGGTTTTCTAAATATACAATCATGTCATCTGCAAACAGGGACAGTTTGACTTCTTCTTTTCCTAATTGAATACCCTTTATTTATTTATCCTGCCTGATTGCCCTGGCCAGAACTTCCAACACTATATTGAATACGAGTGATGAGAGAGGGCATCCCTGTCTTGTGCCAGTTTTCAAAGGGAATGCTTCAAGTTGCTGTTTCCCTTTTAAAACTCAATGCTTTTAACAGCACACAAGTCACCTGTTGAATGCTTTGCTGCTTAGAAATTTCTTCCACCAGATACCCTAAATCATCTCTCTCAAGTTCAAAGTTCCACAAATCTCTAGAGCAGGGGCAAAATGCCACCAGTCTCTTTGCTAAAACACAACAAGAGTCACCTTTACTCTAGTTCCCAACAAGTTCCTCATCTCCATCTGAGACCACCTCAGCCTGGACCTTATTATCCATATCACTATCAGCATTTTGGGCAAAGCCATTCAACAAGTCTCTAGGAAGTTCCAAATGTTCCCACATTTTCCTGTCTTCTTCTGAGGCCTTGAAATTGTTCCACCCTCTGGCTGTTACCCAGTTTCAAAGTTGCTCCGATGTTTTTGGGTATCTTTTCAACAATGCCCCACTCTGCTGGTACCAATTTACTGTATTAGACAGTTTTCACACTGTTGATAAAGACATACCCGAGACTGGGAAGAAAAAGGTTTAGTTGGACACAGTTCCACGTGGCTGGGGGGGCCTCAGAATCATGGCAGGAGGCAAAAGGTGCTTCTTATGTGGTGGTGGTAAGAGAAAATTAGGAAGAAGCAAAAGCAGAAACTCCTGATAAACCCATCAGATCTTGTGAAACTTATTCATTATCACGAGAATAGCACTGGAAAGGCTGGCCCCCATGATTCAATTACCTTCCCCTGGGTCCCTCCCACAACACGTAGGAATTCTGAGAGATACAATTCAAGTTGAGATTTGAGTGGGGACACAACCAAACCATATAAAATAGAATAGCAGACAGTTAATGAGAAAAAGTTTGAAAAACAAGAGCAACAGAAGACCAAGGAAAGTAGAAGGAAATAAGGTAAAAGCAGAAATCAGTGAAAGGGAAAACAAGCATAAGGATCACAAAACCAGAAGTTGGGTGTTTGGAAGAAGAATGAAATTGTTAAAACTGTTGTGAGACTGGTCAGGAAAACAAGGGAGAAGGGCACCGCTATCAGGAAAGAAAAGGGAGAAATAAGCACAAATGATATTACATCCATTCTCGTGTTGCTGTAAATAAATACCCAAGACCAAGTCATTTATAAAGAAAAGAGTTCATGGTTCTGTAGGCTGTACAGGAAGTGTAGCGACTTCTGCTTCTGGGAGGACCCAGGAAGCTTGCAATCGTGGTGGAAGGTGAAACAGGAGCAGGTACATGTTACATGATAAGAGCAGGAGCAAGAGAGAGCAGGAGGAGGTGTCACACACTTTTAAATGACCAGACTCATGAAAACTCACTTGCGACTGCGAGGACAGTACCAAGTGGATGCTGCTAAAGCATTCCTGAAAAATCCAGCCCCATGACCCAGTCACCTCCGACCAGGCCCCACCTCCAACATTAGAAGTTACAGTTTGACACAAGACTTGGTGGGGACACAGATCCAAATCGTATCATATGCAGACATCCAAAAGACAGAAAGAGGATATTGTGGGGGAACTGCATATTCATACAGTGCCCATGCAGTAACAGCACATAGCTAATTAAATACAAAGAGAAGATGGCACCTTCACAATGGAGTAATCCGGAACAGCACTCTGACCACATGGTCAAGATGAACATTGCCAGTCATAAGAGAAGCCTACATGGAGAATCTGCCGAGGTCATGCACCGAGAAGGACAGCACGTCTGCTATGCAGTAGTCTTGCCAAAAATGTTAAACTTACCTGAGTTTAATCACAAGGAAGACATTTGACAAACCCAAGTTCAAGGGCTTCCTGACAACAGCTGCAGTGATTTAAAGCACACTTTAAACATTGCTTTAAACCACACTTTAAAGGCCACTGAAGAGACTTGACAGGCCGGGAACCATGGCTCACGCCTGTAATCTCAACACTTTGGGAGACCTAGGTGGGTGGATGGCTTGAGCTCAGGAGTTCCAAACCAGCCTGGGCAACACGGTGAAACCCCGTCTCTACAAAAAGTATTTTAAAAATTAGCTAAACATGGTGGCGTGTGCCTGTAGTCCAAGCTACTCAGGAGGTCCAAGCTTAAGCTTGGAGGATGGCTTGAGCCTGGAGGTCGAGGCTGCAGTAAGCCGGGTTCGCGGCATTGCCTACCAGCCTGGGCGACAGAGGGAGACTCTGTCTCAAAAGAGACTTGACTACTTAATGCAAAGTATGATGTTTGGTTGGAAAGAGAATTTTGTTAGAAAGCAACCATGAGGGACACTATGGGACCATGGGGAAAATCGAAAATGTTTCATGTGATTCTACAGTAGAAAATTGTGTGATTTCAATGTTACATTTCCTGAGTGTCATGATGGCATTAAGGTTTTGTGGGAGACCATGCTTCCTTGTAGGCGATACATGCTGCAGTATTTAGGGATAATGGATCTAACTGATTCAAATGGGTCTCAAACGATTCCACAAAACATTGAAAAATAGAAGCACGCACATATGCTCAGAGAAAGACGGGAGTGCAGGATGGAGGGAGGGATGAAGCAAATGTGAGAAAATGGTAACAACTGGAGGATCCAGTAGAAGAATACACGTATGGGTGCTCCTTGGGCTTTCTGTGCAACTCTCCCATGGCTCCCTAATTTTAACAAATGCAATCTGGGATGAAGGGGGATATTCTGGACCATTTTATTCCAGTCAGTTTGAAAACAAAGCAAAAGGTAACCAGTCGCTAGGAAACAAAACCCGCCAAGACTGACACAAGAAAGCATAGCCAACCTGAACCGTTCCAGAATCGTTACAGAAAGATATCAGTAGTCACAGGCTTTCCACTAAAAAACTCCAGGATTCCGCACCACATCCTGACAAACATCCTAGGAATACATATCTTCCATTTGACACAAACTCCTACAGAAAATTGAAAGGGAGGCGCCGGGCGTGGTGGCTCACGCCTGTAATCCGAGCACTTTGGAAGGCTGAGGCGGGTGGATCACGAGGTCGGGTGATCGAGACCATCCTGGCTAACAAGGTGAAATCCCGTCTCTACTAAAAATACAAAAAAAAAAAAAAAAAAAGAAAAAATTAGCTGGATGTGGTGGCAGGCGCTTGTAGTCACAGCTACTTGGGAGGCTGAGGCAGGAGAATGGCGTAAACCTGGGAGGCAGAGCTTGCAGTGAGCCAAGATCGTGCCACTGCAGCACTCCAGCCTGGGCAACAGAGTGAGACTACGTCTCAAAAAAAAAAAAAAAAAAAAAAAGGAGGAACAATCCTCCACTCACTGTATGAGCTTGGCATAACCTCGATACCAAATCCTGCAAGGACACCTAGAGAAATATTGCAGATCAATCACAGGCTCATGACATAGAAGTAAAAATCAGAACCAGAATCTTAGCACACGGAAGCGTACAGGATATGAAAAGGAAAATACCTAATGTGGCATGACTAATATCGGCTTCATCCCAGAAATACGAACTTAATTTCCCTTCCGAAAATACAGTGGCATAATTCTCCACATTAACAGATTTGGGAAGAGAAACATGCTCTTCGTAGTCACAAAAGGTATTGACTAAATGTCAGTTTCCATTCGAGATGTATTGCTGACATTATTTTTTTCCTAAAAAGTTAGGACTATTGGGCTATAACTTACTTAGAGGTCTTTGAGATCTTGCAAATGCATATGGCTGTAAAAACACCAGCACAATATATATAGATACAGAGCATCGGCATCCCCCCCAGGTTCCCTCACGCCCTCTTGTAGTGAACTCCTCGACTTAACCCTCAGACCCTGGCAACCATCTATCTGTTTTCTGTTCCTAGAATTTTGCCTCTTCCAGAATGTCATATAAGTGGAATCACACAGTATGTAGCATGCGTATTTGGCTTCCCTCAGAGAAAGACACTCAGACTGCAATTCTCTAAAGGTGCAATGTACAGTTTCATGACCTGGGTAGTAGTTACCTGGCTTGATCACCTTATAACTGTCAAATGGCCGGCTTCTGAGTTATCCCTCTGTGTGTGTGTGTGTGTGCGTGTGCACGTGCGTGTATGTGTGTGAGAGACAGAGTGTATGTGTGTGTGTGTGTGTATTATGTTTCAAACATATAATTTTACATTTAACTGCCTCTAACTTTTATATGTTGGTGAGGGTTATTAAATGGCAATTATTAATACTTAAAGGAAAGTGAGTGATTATTGGAAAAGTCAGCAGAGTGATTTCCTCTGGGGTGTGCAAAGCGGGGGTGTAGTGATCGGGATGGGGCAAACAGGAGGGTTCCAAAACCCTGCTAACGTTCCGTTCCTTGCTCTGCATGGTAGTGACCTGGACTTCAACATTGCACAACCACATGGGTGCCGTTCAGCTGGATCACGAGAATGGGGCACCCTGGGATCCCACAGATAGAAATTTTGCCTGACCACCCCACCGGCGTGACCCACAGCCTCGCCCGGCCGTACCTGGCAAACACTGGTGTTAGCCCTCATCCTTTGAGGAAAAGGATAATGAGAAAATGAAAATGTGTGGGGGAAAAGGAGGAGTTCTTGGCCTGGAGGCTGAGGACAGATGTGCATGAGGTTGTCTGAGTTCACCCAGGAGTGTGTTCCAGGCGGGCTAAAGTTCATGGCTGTTACTCACCATGACCACAATGATCCTATGACTGCCATCTCACATCCCCGTGTGTGGTGCCCTGGGCCTCCGCCACACCCTGGAAGGCCACCCATGGGGACTGTGGCTGGCGGGCGTGCTAGGAGACTCACACACCTTCGGCCCTAGCTGGAGTCTGAAGAGGAGACGCTCTTTTCTGCCAACAGAGTAAGAAGTCTCATGTGGAAATGTACCTGTGGCAGCCCTAGCACCGGGTGTAGGTGGGATTCTGCTCAGGGCTCCGCCACCGTGGCTGCATCGAGGGCAGGCAGGCAGGTCGCCAGACCTCCGGAGCCCCTCTGAGCTGAGTGGCAGGACAAGGCTGGAGGGGATCTAAGTCTCTCCAGGCTGGACCCCACAATCCTCTTGGTGGGAAAGGAGGCTTGAGGGAAAAGCAAAAGGGGATCACTGAATGAGTGGAGGTGCTCGACCTCCTCCTCTCCACTGGGGCCCAGGTGGATTCCTCTAATCCAAGGAGCCTCATATTCTGCACTTATTTCCCCTAGAAGTGGTAGGCTCCGCCCGACCATGGCCTGGAGTGTACATGTTACAGCTCCATTATTGTGCGGGAAGTGGTCTGACTATGGAACCGAGGTGGTGTGCTGAGAGGCGGGACTGGCAAATCCAGCCACCGGGGGATGGGTTCATGCCTTCCGTGACTCTGTCCATGGGCTTCTCCCCTTCCACACCGTGTCGACCATGGCCCATTCCCCCCGGGACAGTGACTGGGGCTGGAGTTCTTCCCCCACCAGAACCTGCCTCGATGTCTCCAGTGGCAAAAACCCAAGCTGGAGAGTCCCTGACACATGTCTTCCCCCAGACACCAGTCTACTGTGTTGTCTCTGCAAGAAAAAACCACCTGTGTCAGGGCCAAAGCCTTGGCCTGAGGAATGAAGCCAACTCTCTCAGGCAAGGGGTTCGATGTCAATGGAGTATGTCCCCACCACTGTGGGTAAACAGAGATGTAAACAGAGATGTTTACATCTCTGAGGCCCATGATTGGCCCTCCACGTGCGTGATGGTCTCACCCCGTCCCAGCAGTGAGACACAGTGAGAGTATGTGGGAAGGCGGGTACCGAGCCTGACCAGCTGTCCCAGGGTAGTCCCTCTTTCTGGCTTTCCACCTGCACTGTTCCACCTGCCTGTGTCTCCCTTACCTCAAGTCATGGCACCTTCCCATGCGAGCTCCCTGCTTCCTAGATGAAACATCAACCAGCGACTCTGAGGCATTATCACTGCACCCACACATGGGAGTGCTGATACATCCCATTCATCCCGTGGAGGATCGGGAGCCTACTGTGGCACCTCCAGCATTCTGAGAGCCTGACACCCATCGCTGTGTTTGGGGACGTCCCACTCGTCCCACTCTGCACCCTCCTAGGTGTTAGAATTGAACAACACCTCTTGTCAAAGGTAGATCCCAGCCCTGCTTTTACACATTTGATCCTTCATGGATCCTTCATCACTGCCTCCACTCTGTGAATCAGCCCTTTCTTGCTCAAGGGAGAGCACCCCCAATTAATTTGATTCCCAAGCAGGTGCATGCAGGGGCATGCTCATGCAGGCGCGCGCACACACACACACACACACACACACACACACACACCTTGAATGGTATCTGCATTTCGATTGTCTTTGTCTATTCAACACCCAGTCTCTTGGCGATGGGAGCAGGGAGAACCTACACACACCTCCTCACTGGAATCGGAATCTGTGCCCGAATCTGGGGCCCACCCAGTCCAGGATTCGCGCTGAAGGTAGCGGGCGATCCCAACTGTCAGGGAGGGTGGAGGCAGAATAGGGAGCTCAAGGAAATCTCGTGTGACCTCGAGAGGCAGTCTGGAAGACTGAGCAGGGACACGGAAATATCACATGAATAAAAACCTGCGAACTTGGGGGTGGTGAAATGATATTTCACGGGGACCATCCAAGAACAGCCAGGCCTAGCATCGACACTTGCCCTGGAAAGCAGCGGCCATTTTCAAATCAAGGGTATGGAGCTGACCGGCTGCTGAAGGGACTGTTGGCTGCCTATAGGATGCCAAGGATGTGGAAGCCGCCTTCCGTGTATCTCCCGGCCCGCAGTTACTACCTGGTTGGCCCGCAGGCACCAGAACAGATCCAGTGTCCCCACCTCCAACCAAGAGTCTACCCTGCCCTTTTCTTCCGCACTCCATGTATCTTCTCTTTGGCTCAGCTTCCCACCAGGATGTGGCTTCTGCCTCCACCTGGCTACTAAAACTAAGGAGGAGACCTGACTGGATTTGGTAACTGAGGTTCAAAAGGGCTAAGAGGAACCGAGGATGCCACGCAGGTTACTGGCCCAGATGACTTGACTGTGTGCGTGGTGGCACCGGAGGGACATAATAGCTCCAGAAAGAGGACTGGGCTCTGTCGTGTTCCTCAACAGCATGGAAATAACCGTGCAGGAAAGGCCATCCACGTGAAGCCACTGGGAGAGCAAGGATGCTCATGATGGAAAGGATGGTGGTAGGGCAGAACCGGGACAGTGAACCGCAGGAGGAAAGGTGACAGACAGGGGTTCGGGAAGGAGGCCATCAGTTCCTGCTGAAGGAGAGGGAGAATAGCACTGAAGAAGGGGACCTGCGAGACTCCAAAGTAGGAGGAGAAAAGGAAGGAACATGAGCAGGTTGTGTAGGAGAAAGGCAGGAAATGTTCCTGTGGCGGGGCAGGGCCCTCACAGCACCTAGACCCAGGCACTATGGTGACTGCAGGGCTGCTGCTCAGAGGCCGGCCCAGGCGCCCTGCAGGGAGAGGCCCCACCACAGAGCGTCAGTGGAACTGTTCTTCCAGCTCCAGGGAACGGAGCAACACCTGGCACACCCCAACACTCCCAACAATCACAGAGAGGGTAGACCAAAGACCACAGAATATGAGAACGACTTTATTTCAAACTGCTTTGAACTACGTTGGGAAGGGGGCAAATGCAGTGGAAGAGAGGAAGCCCTGGCTGAAGAGGATATGGAGGGAACCCGCTTGGCTGCAGCTCTGGAGCTCCAAAGTTGGCAGCTGTTCATCTTGTAGGAATATGCTGGCTCCAACCTGTGAAACAGAGCAGGCTCAGGGACGGGCCCCCAGCCAGGGCCAGCCCACAGCCCTCCTAAGCTACTGGGACTGTGGGAAGGGGCATGGTGTGTGCAATACTCACTTCAAAGGTCCTGGAACTTGTCAATGAAGGACTTCATGGCCGCTGAAACAGAGGCAGAACCGGGCACTCCAGACCCAGGGAAACAGAAACCCACCCCCTGCCCCCATGGGGAACCACCTAGCCCTGCAACCAGAAACCCCACCAGCCTTGGTACTGACTCACCCACCCGTCACCTGAATTAAATGTGGAAATGCCTTTTAAGGAGGAAAGTGGTTCTCAGGTGTTGGGCCATCCCAGTACTGTTCAGAACGTGTTCCAAAAACAGATAAGCCAGCCAGCAAGCAAAAACCGTATAAGCCATACCAGGCAGCAGTTAAAGGGAAAACACATGAGGTGTCTCTAACTGTTGTAAGAGAAGGAGAGTTCTGGGACTCGTGGACAAAGTATACACAGAGTTCAGATGACACATTGCTGTCTGTGCACACCCCTAGCTGAAAAGGCACAGAAGGCTCCAGGGCCAGGCCTGCTTGGTTCTCTTCCTCAAAGGAAAGTCAGTCCCAGTGATGCCGCCTGTACCTGCAGTCCACCCCCATCCCCGGCACCTGCAGAAAGACACTGCTGTCCATCCCTGCCCCAGCCAGGGCTCCATCATACCTAGTTGGTCTCTAAGGTCCTCAACTTCCCTCTGCAGCCGGATGCACTAGCCCAGGAGACACCGGAGAAAGAGAAATGGTTAGTCAATTCTGGCCTTCTCTCTCCCTGTCCTCCCTCTTTCCCCCAGCCCTGACAGCCCCCACAGCCTGCAGCCCAGTGGCGAGGTGGGTTGGCATGAATCCCTCGATGTAAAAGAGGCATCCTCTCTCTGTGGGGTGCAGAAGGTGGTGATGGGGCGGGGCGGGGGGACACAGATATCAGTTTAACCTGGACACAGATCCCACCATCTAGTGTGGACCTGGATTTCTAGGAACCACACAAAGCATTACCCGAGGACAGCCCTGGGCTCCTGGGGGCTGCTGCTGCCTTTCTGGTCTTGGAGGATGGACAAGTGGCTGCTGGTCACCTGAAAGAGAATACAAATTCCAGCTTCCAAGCTTCCCAGTGAGGTGGAAAAGGCCTAGAAGAGTCTAAAGTGAGGCAGCATCACCCTCTGCTGGCAACACGTTGTCCCTGCTCTGCCCAGCAACTCCAACCCTCCCTCTGGGACTGTCTTCCCTGTTCCCCAGTGTGAGCCCATCTGCACCTATGGCCCCCTAGCGTTGTGACTCCAGGTTGGACGCCAGCAGTGGGGCAGCCACAGCCAGGCCCTGGGAGGGCCAGTGTGGCTGAGCAGGACTTAACAGAAAAGGGCTCCGTACCGCCGAAAGTCTCCTTCCAGAGTTGGAGTTTGGGGCACTGCTCCAAATCGCCCCCCACCACACAAACCCCACTCATAGAGGAGGATGTGACTTAAAGCCAGCCCCATCGACACCCCATTTCCCGTGGGACACCTGCCTGGGTGGGCAGGGAAGAATAGAAACAAGACTTAGCCCCCAGAAGCGACAGAGCCAGAGGTTTCCCTCCCGACCCCTCTCCCCTCCACCCCTATCAAACCCGCAAGACTCACCGTAGGGTGCATGGCGTCTGGGCAGGAGGCCTCCCAGGCTGTAGGCAGAGGGCTCTGAAGTTCCCGGAACTTGGGGAGCTCTGATGTTGGGGTTGCAACTGCTGAGTTCTCCACGATGCACGGATAGGCGAGGCAGCCCTGGCCTGTGTGTGGGAAGCTAAAACAGAAATTTCTGAGTCGGGCTGGCGGTGGGGGCAGGCGGTGGGTACATGTGGGAAGGGGTTGTGGTAAGGTGGAGACTCTGGAGCCTAATCTCATTAGCACTTTCTCGCTCAGTCAGCCCCATGCCAGGAGGCAGAGCCCAGCCAGGGAAAACACTGGGGATACTGAGATAGCCCGGGCTCCCTTCCAGGTGGCTCGGGCAACAACTAAGTAAGGAGGAGTCAGGAAGTTGATGAGCCTAGATGCCCCAGGTTTGTGGCCCACACTTTAGGGGATCACCCCAACCTCACCAGCTGCTGGCCCTGCCTTCCATCCCAGCTCCTCTCTGGGGGAGGAGGCAGGACCCCTGCAGAGTGTCCGGAGGTATGTCCATCACACACCATTAACGTGTGCCCCTACAACAAAGACCCTTATTGGGCATTCTAGTATCCCTGGGCTCCCGATGACAACCCTCGAGCAAGGGATAGAGGGGGCATGGCTAAACAGGTGTGTGCTGGAAGAGAGGAGGTATGGTGGGAGACAGAGGAGGAGGAAGATAAAGAGGGAGAGGAGGGCGAGAAGGGCCTACTCACTTGGGCCCTTGGGACCTCATCTCTATTTGGGTCATTATCTTCTCTGGTCACAACCTGGGACTCCCTGGTCTTCCTTCCTGCAGGTTTCTTCCCAGGGCTGCTGTGCTTAGGCTTTTGTCGTTTCTTGGAGATCCCCTGGGGCCGCACACCCGACAAGGGCTGGGAGGTGGCCGGCTCCGGGGGAGCGGCTGAGAGTCTCTTTCCGCAGGCAGGAAAGGATCTCCCCAGGGCCAGCTGAGAGGCACCCCCTTGGGACTTCTTCTCCTGGGCCATCTTCCTCCTTGAAGGGCCCCGGGGCACGGCCCCTGCAGTGGCAGCTCCTGAGCAGCTGGGCCTGGCTTCCACCTTTCCCCAGGCCCTGCTCTGCATTTTCTTTCCGGGAGAGTCCTCCAGCTCTCCCACAGCCGGCCTCTCCATGACTGGAGTGAGTCCGCGGGGAGCAGAGGTCAGGAAACGGCCTGGCACGGGCAGGTAACTCTCCTTGCAGTGGAAGCTTGAGTGTCTGGATGTGTCTGCTGCCTTCTTGCGGCTGCCGGACTTGGCTTGGCTTCCTTCTTTGTGGCGAATGCCCACCCTCATCAGTGGTAAGTCACTGGTCTCATCGGAGGAATCAGAGTCGTGGGTAGACATCCTGGCGGGGCCTTTTGCAGAAGGCTGCTGGGGATCCACTTGGACGCTCAATCTGCTCTTCGAGCCCCTTTCTGGGTTCTTCCAGGCCCGGCCTGACCCAGGACCACAGAGGTGGAGACGACCGGCAGAGGCCTGCTGCCATTCTCCAGGGCTGGGGCCCAGTGCGCCACTCCCACTGGGATCGACCTCCGGGTCCACCCGGTTTTCAGCGGACCCTTCAGTAGCGGTGCCTTCAGGGAACGGGTGTCTCTGAACGCTGGGCGGCGGCATGATGGTGGCTGGCTCATCAGCCAGGTAGAAAGAGTAGTCCACACCATCCCCTTGGTCATCGACGGGGGTGCCAGGCCGGCCTTCCCGGCCCCAGAGCACCACCCTTCCCTGCTCTATCAATTCGCTCTCAGGCTCGAAGCTGAAGCCCTCAGGATCTGTGAACCTGCTCTGGCCCTTGCCACTGCGCGGTGCCCCCAAATCGAGGCTTCGGCCACGGCCGTGGCCCTGTGGGGCTCCGGGGCTGACCGTGCGGGTGCCAGCCTGCTCGCCACCCTCCAGGTCGAAACCAGCCCCCCAAACGGACACTTCGTCGGGAGAGCTCATGGCGCCAGTTCAGGCAGCCTGGCCTATGGGGAGACGGTCGTGCTGGTAATGGCGGGAGAGGAGAGCCAAGCCCAGCCAAGCGGGCCACGGGACAGGAACAGCGACGCCTTCGGGACCCTGCTGCCCTCACAGCAGGCGGAAGTACTAAGTGTCCCAGACAGCGCGTGGCTTCCGCGCGCCTTCGACCCAGGTGTCGAGCCTTCTCATTGGTCCCCCCTCCACCAACCAGCGCACCCTTTGTTGGGCGAAGCCTCTGGGCTTTAACCAATCGGGACACAGGCTCTTGGTTTGCCCCGACACCCGTCTTTTGTGTGGATGCGCTGTGGTCGGGTCTTGGGGCCAGGGTGCACTGGAGCTCTCAATCCATCTCTTTCTTGCTGTTTTGCTCCCTCCCTAGTTTATAATGATTGCTCCTCTGTGTGCCTGGTGCTTCTCGTGCATCAGGACATTTATTCTCCCAAGCTTATGAACTGGGGGCAGCTCTCCCCTTGACCTCCGCCTTACAATGGGTCACTGGGGCTCAGAGATGTGACTGTCATTGGAAAGTAGGTGCCTGGCCAGAGGCAGCAGGACAGGAAGAAAGAGGTGGATCGAGAGCTCCAGTGGGCCCTGGCCCCAAGACCCGACCCAAGTACACCCACCCAGTCAAATGACGGGCGTTGGGGCAATCCAAGAGTCTGCTTCGTGATTGGGTAAAGCCCGGAAGCCTCGTCCAACAAGGGGCGCGCTGGTTGGTGGTGGGCAGACCAATGAGAAGGCGTGGAACAATGAGCAGGCAGGACGCAGGCCTTGAGGGAGCCCGTAAGCCTCGCGCTGTCAGTGACGTCTCGTGAGCCGACTGTGGTGAGGGTGGCGGTGTCCCAAAGGCCTCACTGTTCCTGTGGCCCCAGAACACCACCCTTTGCTGCTCTTTCAGTTCACTCTCAGGCTCAAAGCTGAGAGTGTCCCCCTCGGCTGGGCTTGGCTGGGCTCAGCTCTCCTCTCCCACTGTTACCAGGACAACCGTCTCCCCACAGCCTGGGCTGTCTGGACTGGCGGGCGCCATGAGCTCCACAGATGAAGTGTCCGTTTGCGGGGCTGGTTTCGGCCCGGAGGGTGGCAAGCAGGCCGGGGCCCACGCCGCCAGCCCCGGAGCCCCACAGGGCCACGGCCACGGCCGAGGCCTCGATTTGAAGGGGCAGCGCAGTGGTGAGGGCAAGGGGGAGAGCGGGTTCACAGATCCTGAGGGCTTCAGTTTCGAGCCTGAGAGCGAATTGATAGAGCAGGGAAGGGTGGTACTCTGGGGCCGGGAAGGCCGGCCTGGCACCCCGGTCGACGACCAAGGGGACGGTGTGGACTACTCTTTCTACCTGGCTGATGAGTCAGCCACCATCATGCCGCCGTCCAGCGTCCAGGGACACCCGTCCCCAGAAGGCGCCGCTGCCAAAGGGTCCACTGACATCTGGGCGGACCTGGAGGTTGGTCCCAGTGGGAGAGGCTCACTGAACCCCTGCCCTGGAGAATGGCAGCAGTCCTCCGGTGGCCCTCTCCACCTCAGTGTTCCTGGGCCAGGACCGGCCTGGGAGAACCCAGAAAGGGGCTCGAAGAGCAGATTAAGCGTCCAAGTGGATCCCCAGCAGCCCTCTGCGGAAGGCCCCGCCGGGCTGAATAGTGACGACTCTGATTCCACAGATGAGAGCAGCGACTTACCGGTGATTAGGGTGATCATTAGCACCAAACAAGGAAGCCAGGCCAAGCCCGGAAGCCCCAAGAAGCCAGCAGACACTTGCAGACGCCCCAGTTTCCACCGCAGGGAGAGTCACCTTCAGGTTCAGGGACCTCTCCTGACCTCTTCTCCCCGCAGACTCACCCCAGTAGTAGAGAGGCCGGCCATGGGAGAGCTGGATGCGCCTTCCTTGAAGAAAATGCAGAGCATGGTGTGGGGAAAGGTGGGGGTCAGGCCCAGCTGCTCAGGAGCTGCCGTTAGAGGGCCCCTACCCCGGGGCCCTCTGGGAAGGAAGGTGACCCAGGAGAAGAAATCCCTAGAGGGTGCGCCAAAACCGGCCCTGCGGGGAGCCTTTCCTGCCTGGGGGCAGAGACTTTCAGTAGTTCCACCTGATCCAGCCAGCTTCCCGCCAGTCTCTGGTGTGGGGCTCCTGGGGAAGTCCACGAGACCCAAGGAGCCCAAGCACAGCAGCCCTGGGAAGAGACCTGCAGGAAGGAAAACCAGGGAGTCCCAGGCTGCGGCCAGAGAAGATAATGACCAAAATAGAGATGACGTCCCAAGGGCCCAAGTGAGTAGGTTCTCTTCGCTGCACTCTTCTTTCTTCTCCTCCCTCTCCTCCTCCTCTTTCTCTTCTGTCTCTCCCCACCCACCTCTCTTCCAGCACACACCTGTTTACCCATTCCCCCTCTATCCCTTGCTCGAGGGTTGTCATCGGGAGCCCAGGGACACTAGGATGCCCGATTGGAGTCCACCTCATAGGGGCACACATTAAAGGGAGCACTTTGTGCCAGGCCTGGCTCTGGACACTCTGCAGTTGTTCTGCCTCCTCCCCGAGAGAGGAGCTGGGATGGAAGGCAGGTCTGGCAGCTGGTTTGGATCGCGGGACTCCTTAATGTGTGGGGCGCAAAGCTTGGGCGTGTAGACTCATCAACTTCCCAATTCCTCCTTCCCTAGCTGTTAAGCAAGCCCTCCTGTCTTGGGGCTGACTGAGGGAGAAAGTGCTAATGAGATTAGTCTGGAGTGTCCACCTTAACACAGCCCCTCCTCATGTGTACTCACCACCAGCCCGACTCAGAAATTTCTGTTTTAGCTTCCCACACAGAAGCCAGAGCTGATTTCCCTGTCCGTGCGTCGTGGAGAATACAGCAGTGGTGACCCCAACGTCAGAGCTCCCCAAGTACTAGGAACCTCACAGCCCTCGGCCTTTACCTTGAGACGCATGGTGCCCAGATGCCATGCACCCTCCGGTGAGTCTTGCGGGTTTTATAGGGGTGGAGGGGAGAGGGGTCGGGAGGGAAACCTCTGTCTCTGTCGCTTCTGGGGGCTTAGCCATGCTCCCAGGCTTCCCTACCCACCCAGGCAGGTGTCCCACGGGAAATGGGGTGTTGATGGGGCTGGCTTTAGGTCACATCGTCCTCTCTGAGTGGGGTTTGTGTGGTGGGGGGCGATTTGGAGCAGTGCCCCAAACTCCAACTCTGGAAGAAGACTTTTGGTGGTACGGAGCCCTTTTCTGTTAAGTCCTGCTCAGCCACACTGGCCCTCCCAGGGCCTGGCTGTGGCTGCCCCACTGCTGACGTCCAACCTGGAGTCACAACGCTAGGGGGCCATAGGTGCAGATGGGCTCACACTGGGGAACAGGGAAGACAGTCCCAGAGGGAGGGTTGGAGTTGCTGGGCAGAGCAGGGGCAACGTGTTGCCAGCAGAGGGTGATGGTGCTTCACTTTAGACCCTGCTAGGTCTCTTCCACCTCACTGGGAGGCTTGGAAGCTGGATTTTGTGTTTTCTTTCAGGTGACCAGCAGCCACTTGTCCATCCCCCAAGACCAGAAAGGCAGCAGCAGCCCCCGGGAACCCAGGGCTGTCCTCGGGTAATGCTGTGTGTGACTGTTAGAAATCGAGGTCCATGCTAGATGGTGGGATCCATGTCCAGGTTAAACTGATTTAGGTGTCCCCCCAGTCCCCTCTGCCTACCATAACCCATGCAGAGTGGGTGCCTCTTTTCCATTGAGGGTTTTGTGCCAATCCACCTCACCACTGGGCTGCAGGCTGTGGGGGCTGTAAGGACTGGGGGAGAGATGGAGAACGGGGAGAGAGGAGGCCAGAATTGACTAACCATTTATCTTCCACCGGTGTCTCCTGGGCTAGTGCATCCTGCTGCAGATGGAAATTGATGACCTTAGAGACCAACTAGGTATGATGGAGCCCTGGCTGGGGCAGGGATGGACAGCAGTGTCTTTCTGCAGGTGCCGGGGATGGGGGTGGACTGCAGGTACAGGTGGTGTCACTGGGACTGACTTTCCTCTGGGGAAGAGAATCAAGCAGGCGTGGCCCTGCAGCCTTCTGTGCCTTTCCAGCTAGGGATGTGCACAGACGGCAGTGTGTCATCTGAACTCCGTGTACATTTTGAAAAACGAGTCCCAGAGATCTTCTCTTAGGACGGTTAGAGATACCTCATGTATTTTCCTTTAACTGCTGCCTGGTACGGCTTATACGGTTTTTGCTTGCTGGCTGGCTTATCTGTCTTTGAAAAACGTTTCTGAACGGTTCTGGGATGGCCCAACACCTGAGAACCACTTTCCCGCTTAGAAGGCATTTCCACGTTTAATTCAGGTGACGGGTGGGTGAGTCAGTACCAAGGCTGGTGGGGTTTCTGGTTGCAGGGCTAGGTGGTTCTCCACGGGGGCAGGGGGTGGGTTTCTGTTTCCCTGGGTTTGGAGCACCCGGTTCTGCCTCTGTTTCAGCGGCCATGCAGTTCCTCACTGACAAGTTCCAGGACCTTTGAAGTGAGTGTTGCACACACCATGCCCCTTCCCACAATCCCGGTAGCTTAGGAGGGCTGTGGGCTGGCCCTGGCTGGGGGCCCGTCCCTGAGTCTGCTCTGTTTCACAGGTTGGAGCCAGCATCTTCCTACAAGATGAACAACTGCTACCTTTGGAGCTCCAGAGTTGCAGCCAAGCGGGTTCCCTCCATATCCTCTTCAGCCAGGGCTTCTGCTCTTCCGCTGCATTTGCCCCCTCCCAATGCAGTTCAAAGCAGTTTGAAATAAAGTCGTTCTCATATTCTGTGGTCTGTGGTCTACCCTCTCTGCAATTGTTGGGAGTGTTGGGGGGTGTGGGGTGTTGGTCCGTTCTCTGGCGCTTGAAGAACAGTTCCCCTGGCTCTCTGTGGTGGGGCCTCTCCCTGCAGGGCGCCTGGGCCGGCCTCTGAGCAGCAGCCCTGCAGTCACCATAGTGCCTGGGTCTAGGTGCTGTGAGGGCCCTGCCCCGCCACAGGAACATTTTCTGCCTTTTCCCAACACACCCTGCTCATATTCCCTCCTCGTCTCCTCCTACTTTGGGGTCTCACATTTTCCGTTGTTCAGCGCTACTCTCCCTCACCCTCAGGAGGAACTGAATGCCTCCTTTCAGAACCGCAGTCTCTCTTGCCTTTCCTCCTGCGGTTCACTGTCACGGTTCTGCCATGTTACTGTCCTTTCCGTCATGAGCATCCTTGCTCTCCCTGTGGCTTGATGCTGGTCACCTCTCCTGCATGGTTATTTCCATGCTGTTGAGGAGCACGACGGAGCTCATCCTCCCACTCAGAGGACCAGTCCTCTTTCTGGAGCCATTAGGTCCCTCCAGTGCCACCATGCACACGGTCAGTTCATCTGGGCCAGAAACCCGTGCGACATCCTCAGTTCCTCTATTAGCCCTCATCTTTGAACCTCTGTTTCCAAATCCCATTAGGTTTCCCTCCTTGGTTTCAGTAGCCAGATGGAAGCAGACGCCACATCCCGGTGGGTGGCCGAGCAAAAGGGAAAGCACAGAGAGCGCTGAAGAAAAGGGCAAGGTAGTCTCTTGGTTAGAGGTGGGGGCATTGAGTCTGTTCTGGTGCCAGCAGGCCATCCTGGTGAAAACTGCCTGCTGGGCGCCTGTAGTCCCAGGTACTCCGGAGGCTGAAGCAGGAGAATCACTTGAACACGGCAGGCAGAGGTTGCAGTGAGCTGAGATTGTGCCACTGCACTCCAGCCTGGTGACAGAGCGATACTCCATCTAAAAACAAACAAACAAACAAACAAAAAACCAAAACCCAAACCAAAAAAACTTCCTGCTGGCAGTTACATGGAAGGCGGCATCCACATCCTTGGTGTCCTGTAAGCGACCTGTTGACTCTATACCCTTGATTTGAAATGGCCAGTTGCCTACCAGGGCAAGTGTGGATGCTAGGCCTGGCTCTTCTTGGATGGTCCCCGTCAAATACTGTTCCACAATCCCCAAGGCTGCAGGTTTTTGTAGACGTGATACTTCTGTGTGCCTGTTAAGTCTTTCAGACTGCCTCTTGAGGTCACATGAGATTTCCTTGAGCTTCCTGTTCTGCCTTCACCCTCCCTGACAGTTGGGATTGCCTCCTTCCTTCAGCCGGAATCCTGGGCTGGATGGGCGTGAGACACAGACACAGATTCTGGTGCCAGTGAGGAGGTGTGTGTAGGTTCTGCCAGCTCTGAACGCCAAGAGCCTGAGTGTTGAACAGACAAAGACAGGAGAAATGCAGATACCATTCAAGATTAGCGTATGTGTGGAGACATCTGTGTGTGTGGTTTTTTTTTTTTTTTTTGATTTGCCCGTTTTTTTTTGAGACGGAGTCTCACTCTGTTGCCCAGGCTGGAGTGCAATGGCACGATCTTGGCTCACTGCAACCTCTGCCTCCTGGGTTCAAGCGATTCTCCTGTCTCAGACTTCCAAGTTGCTGGAGTTACAGGCCTGCGCCACCACTTCTGGTTAATGTTTGTATTTTTAGTAGAGATGGGGTTTTACCATGTTGACCAGGCTGGTCTTGAAACCCTGACCTCAGGTGATCCACCAGTCTCAACCTCCCAAAGTGCTAGGATTACAGGCGTGAGCAACTGTGCTGGCCGAATCATGGTTTCTACCCCGGAAGAAGTGATATTGAGGTGAACAGTCAGCTTCCGCACCATCTTGGGTTTCGTGGCAGGAGACCTGTTCCTGATTCAACCCACAGGAAGCACTGTGAGTGCCTGAGGGGAGAAATGTCCCTGAGGACAGCCAGAGACAAAAAGGGGAGGCAGAACTATCATCTTCAGCCCTGGAACCTCTGCTCTGTAACTCAGCCAGAGGCGATGCCAAATCAGAGTGGTTGTTTAACAGTGCCACACTGTTAGTGGGATGTTCCATGAGCCCTCTGGGCACAGATCCTTAGCCAGCTAGCTCTTCCATACTGCCAAGATACCACCTTTGGGACCTCCCCCATTCTGGATGGGCAGCACTCTGATCATTTGCTTGAGACAAGGCAAACTTGGGCTTAAGGCACCATCTAATGCTGTAAAGGAGGCAGTGGCCTAGCAGAAAAAAATGACATTCAACAGGTAAATTACACAAAATCTCTAAGCAAACATAAAAATCCAAACAAGCCAGACAGAGAAGACTGGAATAAATAACGAATCCTTTAGGTATTTTATTTTATTTCTGGCTGTTGTGAATGAGATTACTTTATCGATTTTTTTTTTTCAGAGTGTTCACTGTTGGCATGTAGAAATGCTAGATTTATGTGTGTTGATTTTCTATCCTGCAACTTGCCTGAATTTGTTAATCAGTTCGAAGAGTTTATTGGTGGAGTCTAGGTTTTTGCAAATACAAGATCATGTCATCTGCAAACAAGCAGAAGGACAATTACCAGAGTCTGGAAAGGGTAGTGAGGGGTGAGGGAGAGGTGAGAATAATTAATGGGTCCAGAAAGATATTTAAATAGAACGCACTGTCTGCTTCCCTGTTTTGAGGCTTTCAGACTTAGACAGCCACTCCAAGCTTCTCCCTTTCCCTAGCTTTCAGTTCTTCCCCATTCAGTATGATACTAGCTGTGGGTCTGTGTGTTCCTTCTATACCCAGTTTTGTGAGGGCTTTCGCCATGAAGGAATTCTGAATTTTATCAAATGGGGTTTTCAGCATTAATTGAAATGATCATATGGTTGTTATCCTTCATTCTGTTGATATGGTGTATCACATTGATTTGCATATGTTGAACTGTCCTCAGATCCCTGGGATATATCGCACTTGGTCATGATGATGACTGAATATCTTTCCTCTAAGATTTGGAACACAACAAGGTGCCCACGTTCACCACTTTTGTTCACCATGGTACCGGAAGTCCTAGCTAGAACAATCAGACAAGAGAAAGAAATAAAAGGCCTCCAAATTAGAAAGAAAGAAGTCAAATTATCAATGTATTGTTAAATTTGGTTTGCTAGTATTTGCTGAAGGGTTTTGCATCAATATTCATCAGGGAAATTGGCCTGTAGCTTCCCTTTTTTTTTTTTATTGTGTCTTTGGTTTTTGGTATCAGGCTTATACTGGCCTGGTAGAATGAGTTTAGAAGTATTCCCTCCTCCTCTGTTTTTCAGAATAGTTTGAGTAGAATTAGTATTAGCTCTTCTTGATTTTTTTTTTTGTTCTTTTTTGATGTGGGTACTTTTAGATATACACTTCTCTCTTTGTACTGCTTTGGCTGTATCCCATAGGTCTGGGTATATTTTGTTTCTATCGTCATTTGTTTCAAGAAATTTTAAACTTTCCTTCTTAATTTCTCCCCTGACCCACTGGCCATCCAGGAGCACACTGTTTAATTTCCATTTATTTGTATAGTTTCTAAAATGTCTGTAGTTATTGATCTCTAGTTTTATTCCATTGTGGTCAGAGAAGATGTCTAACATTATTGCAATTTTTTGAATGTTTTAAAACTTGTGATCTCACATGGTCTGTCCTTAAGAATGATCTGTGTGCTGAGGAAAAGAATGTGTATTCTGCAGCCATTGGATGAAATGTTCAGTAAATATCTATTAGATCCATTTGCTCTATAGTGCAGGTTAAGTCTGATGTTTCTTTGTTGATTTCACGTCTGGACAATCTGTCTAATGCTGAAAGTGAAATGTTGAAGTCTCCAGCTATTATGGCATTGGGGTCTCTCCCTCTCTTTAGCTCTAGTAATATTTTCTTTCTATATGTGGGTGCTCCAGTGATGGGTGCACATATATTTACAATTGTTATATCCTCTTGCTCAATTGACCACTTTATCACTATATAATGACCTTCTTTATCTCTTCTTATACTCTCTGTCTTGAAATCTCTCTTGTCTGACAGAAGCCTAGATACTGGTTTTCTTTTTTGGTTTCCATTGGCATGGAATATTTATTTCCTTCTTTTATTTTCTGTCTCTGTTTGTCTTTATAGGTGATGTGTGTTTCTTATAGGAAACAGATCATTGGGTCTTTTAAAAATATTTATTCAGCTACTTTATGTCATTTGACTGGAGAATTTAGTTCATTTACATTCAATGTTACTATTGATAAGTAAGGACTTGCTCCTTCTAATTTGTTATTTCCTTTCTGGTTGTTTTGTAATCTTCTTTTCCTTCTTCTTTTCCTCCTGTCTTCCTTTTACAGAAGATGATCTTCTCTGGTGGTAAAATTTAATTTCTTGCTTTTTGTTTTTTATGTATTCATTTTATATTTTTCCACTTGAGGTTACCATGAGGCTTCCAGATACTACTTTATAACCCATTATTTTAAACTGATGACAACTTAGCACTGATTGTATACACAAACAAACAACGGAAAATATAACTTATGAAAATTCAACACTTTAACTTCATCTGCCCACTTTTAAACTTTTGTTGTTTCTCTTTGTGTCTTATTGTACAAAGTCTTGAAAAGTTCTCATAGTTATTAATTTTTTGCACAGTGTTTTTCTGTGTGTAGTTCGTTGTTAAAATTTGGTGTTCCTGCAGGGGGAGCAATCAATGGAGGTTTCCATTCCAACTTCTTGCTCCACCCTCCCAACTGCATTCCTCAACTTCACAATTTCAGCTTGATTCCTTTTAACTACTTCAATATCATTGTTAAGTTTATCTGATAGATTTCTGAATTCCCTCTGTGTGTTATTTTGAATTTCTTTCACTTGCCTCAAAACTGCTATTTTGAATTACTTGTCTCAAAGGTCACATATCTTTATTCTCCAGGCGTGAACCCTGGTGCCTTCTTTAGCTCATTTGGTGAGGTCATGTTTATCTGGATGGTCTTGATGCTTGTGGATGTTCATCGGCACCTGGGCATTGAAGAGTTCGGTATTCATTGTAGTCTTTGCAGTCTGGGCTTGTTTGTACCCATCTTTCTTCGGAAGGCTTTCCAGATATTCAAAGGGAACTGGGTGTTGTAATCTAAGTGGTATCTGCATTAGGGGTACCCCAAGCCCAGTAACACTGTGGCTCTTGCAGACTTGTAGAGGTACTGCCTTGGTGGTCTTGGA